>NC_139635.1:3058912-3111412 GCF_964638095.1 Poromitra crassiceps | reverse complement strand
CAGGCTCTTAACTTGAGGGTAGGGGGGGACTGTAACTGAAGTTACTTCCTCATTTGCCATGAGGCGCATGCGCTGTGTGCAGTCATCAGTACAGCGTGAAGGACGGGCCTCCGTGGTACACGTGCTACCAGGTGAGCCACTAGGACGCACTCTTGCCATCTGTTTTACTGGCCTTATGACCCACGGTCTGTTGCCAGACTCTATGTTGTCCGTTACTCTTCTGCCTGTTATCAAGGACAAAGCTGGCAAGGTTGGGAGCACTAGCCAGCGTGTTATCCAAAGTACTGAAAAGGACTTTATTCCATGATTTGTGTTATTTTATTTGGACGACAGAGAGTGTAGCAGGAAGAATAGGTTTTTTGTAACCTACTTTTTTAGAACCCTAATGGTGTCTAGTTAAGAATTTGCCATGTTGCCAAGGTCAAACAATGTCCCACGGGGTTGGTTTGGCGGCCACCCTGAATTTATGGTGAAAACCTCTGATTTTCAGAACTTCTGAATCAAATGGAAAGGCCATTGACATGTTACAACTGCTCATTATTGGTGAAAAACAGGAAAAAAATTTTTTTTCCTATTCTTAGTTTCCTATTGAAGCATCCCAAGTTGAAAGCCACTGCAACCCAACACCAGGAGCTCAGACAGACAGACAGGCAGAGGCCAGACCTCACACACGCTCAACCCATTAAGACTGCAGGCTGGAACAGCTCAGAGGCACGCAGCACCTGAGATCAATACCGCAGCCTGAATATCCACCAGACCGTTCTGCTTCAAGCACTATCACTCCCCTTCACTCCTGTGTTCACTCCTCTGTTCACCACTGTTACATTTTGGTGTCAATGGGAAATCTTCTCCACAGAGTTCGGAACCAAAACTTAAAGGGATAGCTGTGATTTTTTTGTGTGGGGTTGTATGAAGTAGTTGCCGACAGGCAGTGTACTACATGTAGTAGAATGCAGCCCGGCGTTGTCCCAGTTTGGAGAAATGGAGACCGGCTGCGTCAGGCAAAGAGCTGTCTGAGTGCGAACAGGGTCATGAAACTAAAAAAATAGGGGGGGAAAGAAACAAAATGCCTTTATACTGCTCACCTGCCGTAATCCAAGTCTCCACAAGCCCTGATATGCCAAGTTGCATATCTGCCAACATTGGGCTGTGAAAAAGATTTTCTGTGGTATTGGTGAATGGATATCCCTCAATGCCTCCCAATATAACCCTACACCCCAAATTAATAGCATAAATACAAGGATGTACAGTAAGTATCAAGTGCAAACATTGTGAGAGTGGCAGTGAATATGCAATCTGGGAACCCATCGGTTAAACAATTTTTTTTTCTTTTTTTTTTTCTCTAACCTCTGGGGGCAGCAGCCCCGTTTTAATGCAACTGGAAGTCAAGAGGCGCGGTCGGCAGCGGAAGAAAATCCCTTTCCGCTCCCTGCAAGCTCTGCCATTGGTTCCAACTGACCGGCTCTGCCCATTAATGGATTTATTTTCCGCTCCCTGCGTGTCGCTCTCAAATCCGTCCGTTGCTATGAAACAACAATAACAACTCTAGCTTGTTGCTAGTAGCAAATAACAACTTGTTTGCTATATGCTGAAAATGTCACGTTCACGTCGTTTTGATCGGGTAAAGCGCAGCGTGCGTGTGAGCGCTGTTGCAGCCCTTTTGACGGAGCCTGCCGACAAATTTTCCAAGTCGAAAGTCTGTCTAGAGAGATTAGTGAATATGGAATACAGTATGTTAGAAGTTTTCGCCCCTGTCCACGGCTTGTTCGTTTTTGGCATGTTTAGCATGTTTGCTAACGTCATTTCGTGTTCTACAGCTTGTATTTGCTTGTATTTGCTAATGTGGCTAGCAGTTAGAAACGGCAAGTGGACTGAAAATTGGCAGCACTTCTCTTCTTCTTGGGACGTGTTTCATCCTTTTTTTCCAGTGGCAAAGCGAGAGCTTGAGCGAGTGCAGTGACGCAGTTACTGCGTCACTCGTCACTGCCTCTGGCTTGGGTTGCCAGGTACCACGACATATCTTACAAATCGGGGGCCGGTTGCACCAACTGGTCTTACACTGGTCTTAAGCTAAGTTGGTCGTAACTTTACGCCGGTTGCACCAAGACGGCTTAAGCCTTATTTTCACTAAGCCCAGGCGTAACTCCTACGCCTGGTCAGGAGGAGGCGTAGAGCCTGCCTGTAACAGAGATCTCCGCGGAGACCTTTTTGACTCCTTACCGTCATCGTCGTAACACAGCCAGTTCTCCATCTTTGAAGCACGATGTTAGATTATAACTAACTAGTTGTGTGGCTTAGCCTTCCCAAATGTTGCCGTTAATTTTTTTAGAATTTAATACATTGGGAATTGGGAACGTTACATTCAATTTCATTCAGACTGTCTGTCTGGCTCAATCGCCGCCATTTTTCCCCCGGCGCGAGGGAGGGTGGGAGGAGTGTAGTGTAGTGACGCACATACAGTAGTGGCCACTGTAAAAAAACAAAGCAAGTTATTTTCGCGGGGGTCAGTGAAATAGCAGGGCGCGAGGCACATTTGTGGGCCAATCAGAGGGCATTCCCCGACAATTCACATGAAGGCGGATTGCTACGACCAGCGTAGTTAAGACCAGACATAAGCTGTGTTGGTGCAACAGGCATAAATCCACTCTAAAGACTGGTCTTAACTAAGACCGACGTAGGAGTTACGACCAGGCATAGTTAAGACCAGTTGGTGCAACTGGCCCCGGAAGATTAGCAGGAGGAATGACCAATCGGGAGCACAGCGGGAGAAATGGTTAAAAATCGGGAGACTCCCGCATAGATCTGGAGTGTTAGCAGGTTTGCAATTTGACTTGAAAAGATGTCATTTACTCCATGTTTTGAGCTGAAATCTACACTGTACTGTATCTACTAGCCAGGTCTCATGACCCTGTTCACAATCAGCAGGCAGCTGTGGCTGTGTCCTGACGCGGCCGGTCTCCATTTCTCCAAACTGCATTCTACTGCATGTAGTACACTGACTGTTGTACCTCATACAAGCCCACATTAAAACAACCCAACTATTCCTTTAAGAGCTAAACCCAAAAGTGTTTCCTAAACAGCAGCGAGTCAAGTGCTCCATCCAGAGAAAGCTCAACTCACCAACATTTGATCTTTTGCCTGTCTCGTACCTTTGGTAGTGAAGTCCTCAAAATTCAATGACCTCTGGCTGCCACTGGCAGAAAGATGCAAAGTTACAGAGGGAGTTGTTTTTTCTCTCTCACACACAACTGTGACTTTATTTCTCAGAATTCAGACTTAACATCTTGGAATTCTGCCTCTTTTTTTTTTAAGAGAATAAAAAAAACTGAATTCTGAGAATTAGTCAGAGTCTTGATAAACAGTCAGAAGTGTGAGGGGGGAAAACACAATTGGGTGGTTATTTCTTTGGTGGGAATACCTGCTTCCACAGTGGAAGATACATACACACACACACACACACACACACACACACACACACACACACACATTCAGAGAGAGAGAGAGAGAGTTGCCTTACAAAGCTGGAGATGTCGACCTTCTTCCTGCGGACCAGGTTGGTGATGTTGTCTCCGTTGTAGGTGATGCCCTCCATGCAGCCCACAAAGTTATCCCCGCTCCCTGAGCCCGGCTTGGCTGAGACCGACAAGCCTCCAAAACTCATCTGTGCACAAACACAGCACAGTGGAAACAAATCACATGCAGGTGTTGAAGTCAGGCAGCACACTCAGGCATGGACAGATGAAGCTGCGGAAGTGATACTGAAAACTGTCCTCGAACAGTGATTAAGCATGTTTACAGCTTGGATCAAAACATGGTTTTGGTCTACATAGCTAATTTCACTTTTCATAACTGTACCGGGGTAAATTTTTAGATAACCTGTTTAGAGTAAAATAGACGATAGAAAAGACTATGTTTAAATCAATTTTTATTATTTTTTTCAGCCAGACAAGCAAGAGATCTCAGACAACAGTAAATAGCAGGTTATACCTAAAAGACATAAAAAAAATTATACAACAAAATCCCTTCCCCCCACCCACAACCCTGACAGCAATTAACGAAGGAGAAGAAAAAAAAAGAAAAAGAAAAATAACATGACATACATCTAAGACAAAAACAAACAAACAAACAAAAACAAACATAGAGGTTATCTCTGGTAGTACGATAGAAGATTTGTAAGAATATTTACTATGACTATTGACTAGGAACTTAAACTTAAACTAGGGGAGCCACTACGGGGGTGCTAGGTCACTAGCAGGGAGAGAGGAAAAAAGAGAAATAAATGGGTTCCAGAGAGAAGTAAATGTATCTGCCTTGTTTTGTCTAGTGTATCTGATCTTTTCAAGATGTAAGCAACTCATTAGGTCTCTCATCCACTGTACATGAGAGGGTGGTTGAGTGGATTTCCATCCCATAAGAATCAGCTATTAACATCGAAAAGGCCAGAGCATCTTTCTGGTTCTTGGGAAGGGAGATGTTTTTAGGTGGAAGGCCGAAAAGTGCAATACACGGGGAAGGGTCAATGGTTATTTTTAATACTGTAGAAATAGAATCAAAAATTGATTTCCAAAATGAAAATAAATTGGGGCAGAACCAAAACATGTGCGTCAAAGTGGCTGGAGCCTGCTTACATCTATCACAAAGGGGGTCAAGGGCGGGATTGAATTTAGACAGTCTAACTTTAGTCCAATATATTCGATGAATGAGCTTAAGTTGAATAAGGCTGTGACGGGCACAGATAGAGGAAGAGTGGATTCTGCGCAGGATTTGGTCCCACTCGTCATCCTGAAACTCATAATTCAAATCCCTTTCCCACTGTTGTTTTACAGGCAAATCTTGAGAGGAGTAAGAATTTGTGATAAGATTGTACAGGTGATAAACAACCCGTTTGCTATGAATACTGGTCTCTAGAATACTGTCAAACAGAGTTTTAGGGGGTAGCAGTGGGAAGTTTATAAAGTTTTTCTTTAAAAAGTTACGAATCTGGAAAAATCTGAACAGGTGAGTATTGGGCAGATCGAATTTCGAGGACAGTTGAGAGAAGGAGGGGAAGATGTTGTCGATATATAGATCCTTGAATGTTTTAATGCCTCTCCTATGCCAGAACCTAAAAGCATTGTTCAAAGACGAAAGAAAAACTGGATTGTTGTTGCAAGGGGAGAGTATAGAGATAGCTTGCGCTCCGCAGTGACGTTTAAACTGTTTCAAAATTTGCAGTGATTGACTCACTACAGGATATTGATTTAGTCTGGATATAGACATGGATAATGGAGCACAGGCTAGTGCAGTAAGGGACTTTGGACTACATGAAGCTTCCTCCATTTGTACCCAAGTGGGGACCCAGTCGCTGAGGCCGTAGTGGCAGTGTGGCCAGTGTAAGATACTGTGGATGTTTGCCGCATAGAAAAGACTATGTTTATGGCGTGATTGACAGGTCGCCTGTCCAATGATCGTGCAGTTCGCCAAATAGCAGGTGGAGCTGCGGCTCTGGGAAACCCCTGGTCTCGTGCCGACTCGCGCGAGCTGTGCAAGAACCAAGAAGGCAGCGGGCAAAATGTCTTCAGGACAGGAGACCACACTAGTCTCGCAGTGCCAGCCGTAGATGATATCTACGTCGGGAGCACAACTCTCAAAAGTGCCCACCCCCCAAGAAAAAAAAAAAAGTATACGAATTGACCAATTACTCAAACCACCACCACGCCGACGAAAACTGCAAACTTTGGCTGCCTTCTTTGCTCCAAATTATTCAGTTCGGACAATAGAGATAAACTATGATTATTTCGATCCCAGTCATGTACCTGTTTCCTTGCCGGACTGTAATATGGGAGGCCTGTGGGAGACGTAACTTCCGTCACAGCCTGCAGCATCTGCTAGGAGGCTCCGGGAGTCTCTTGTGATTCAGATCCTCCGTCGCTGGAAGCTTGCTGACGTCGACGGTGGGTCTGACTACGTGAGACTATAGCCAGACAGTGACATGGAGATTTGCAATGGTGATTCGCCCCCCTCTTTTTTTTTTTTACTACTGGGGGGCCTGGCCCCTGGCCCCCCAGTAGGGGCCTGGCCCCCCAGTAGTAGGGAGGGTTGACATTAGTGTGCTGCACACTGTCTGCAGGCTATCAGGCAGGCAGGAATCACTACTTTCACACACAGATCCCACGATATTGCCGTTCAGAAGGCCCGCAACGCCGGCAGCCTTGACACATAAATTGTTTTCACACAAGACCAAGCAGCTCCGCCATATTTCCACCCCGGATTGCATTTTCAGATAGCATCCACCCCTCCTGGATTGAAATGAGGGCGCTGAGTTTCGTTACTGTAATTAATCAAAGTCCGACAAATTTAAAAAATGATGCTGGTCAGCAAGTCTGGTGAAAATATATTTATATATTATATTAGCCTATAATATAATGATATAATTATATTATATATACATATTTTCATGTGCAGGTTATAGTGTAGGCTACTGTATGAGGAATGAAAACAACCAAACATGGCCATGTGCAGCAGCTCTCAACAGCTGGTCATTAAGAGATCAAAGGAGAGCTCACCCAAATGACAATGCAGAAACTGGTAATCCTATAGTGTTCTCCAAGACAAGGTAGGCTACCGAAAAATCTTCATGTTCCACCTGCATTATTACGAGAAGACCTACTGCGGATGCATGAATATATCCTGGGGAGTTGAAGATAATTTTGAGGTGAACTGGAACAGCTGTGCATAAAGCAGGCTGCGATGGATTTCTCTGTGCGCACCTATTGCGAGATTATTATAATATCCGAGGAGTCTACTTAACGGACAACAGGTGAGACAGACTGCAGATATGCTTTGGTTATCTTACTTCTGATAATAGAACTTCAATCTGGAGGTGGTTTTCCCTGAGTCCTGCTGTCATTTTTTATTAATTAGCTGAGATTCCCATCTTCCCGAGGCGTGCTCTTTTAGACAGACGTCGATTCATTTCTACCTTAGAGACTACACACAACACCAAATCAACTTTAACAATATTTATTGTGATGAAAGTCTTTGGCGGAGGCAGGGGGCGACGCAACCCTCCCCCTTCGGGAGAAGAGGTCTACCCTGGTGGTACTGGGGTGGAAGCCAGGGATGGCACTGCGCATAGAGACAAAGAGCACCAGACAGGTAGGAGGGAACACCCCCTTTTAAACAGCCCGCTTGGAGAGATGGCAGGCTGACATTGGATAATTGATAATGATGACGTAACTAGTTCCGAACTTCCGTAAACTCTCATTTACCGCTTTCACAGCCTGTGTGAATGAGGCTACAGTGTTTATGTGGGGCAGACTTTTTTATTTTACATTTTTTCAATTCAGAGAGATATTTCAGTAAGCAATTCTCCACTCCGTGAAAAACCTTCAACACATTATTCAGGCGATAACGTGGGGTGGCGATTACACATCGCCCAAAAGCCGCCAGTCAAAATAGTGGTTGCACTAACATGAAACGGTGGAAAAGGCGATTTTACAAGTGTCATATATTACAATTAGTCATATCTGACTAATTCTCAATTTATTTCTCCCCATGTCTCTAATATATATATTATATATATATATATATATATATATATATATATATATATATATATATATATATATTCAGAGGAGGTTTTTCCAGTGAGGCATAGGAGGATGGTCCTCCTCTATTAGATTGGGGATTTTATATAAAAAAAATATTATCATTTTTATTTTTTATTTTTTATTTTTCATTTTTCATTTTTCATTTTTCATTTTTTTTTAAATAATAAAATATCAATCAAATGTGTTTTTTCTCATGTGCAGACGCTCATTTTTTCATTCATTATATTCTTAAAATGCTTCAACAACAGTGACCTGTAGGGCACTGATGGAAAGGAGAGCTCCATGCAGACGAGTCACTCTGGCCCTGGTCCCAGCCTGGAGTAGGTAGTTAAAAAAACATTCGCCCTGTGGGCGTTTATTTATTTGGTAATTTATCTAATGAAAAAATATGATTGGTTGAAAAACACTTGCAATTCACAGAGAACACGTGAGAGTGATGTGTTTTCCAACCAATCAGATTGAGCTGGAGCGGAACACGCCCTTAGCCTGGTGAAACCAGGTGAAACCTAATTGGTTGTTGGTTGGATAGATTGCTAAGATTGACATTGTATCGTCCACTGGTCTCTCATGCTGAATCAAGTAGGAAGTGAAATCCACTTTGCTGTGATGACCCATGTGATGACCTGACAGGAATGATTTACGACATTTACTGATGACAGTAGCAGCATATTATATTTCCCCCTTATTTTTATTTACTTTTTATCAATCAGTAAGTGTTCACAAGCCAGACAGTCGTTGCATTGGATTACGACCCAAAACGATTTTCGAGTTGCGGGAGCCTTGCGGTGCGCAATACTGGGATATTTGCAATGTCAGAAAACTGGAATATTTGCAACGTCTCGGCTGCAGCGGTTCCACTACAGACGGCATGGATATACAAGTAAGTCAATTGATTTCAAGTTATCAAGTTAGCAGCGCTATTTTTGTCGTATTGAAGTTTAATGCTGTAATTTTTTATAATAAAACCCGCAACCTTAAATTCCCACATTTTTTAACTGAATTTGGCCTGTAAATCGATGGCTGACAGCGAGCTCATTTTTAAAGCGTGAGTGGTGATCTTTATACCATATGAAAGTAGAAGAAATAAGGAATCGATTGGGACGAAGCATGTCAACCTAGCATGTCGGGAAGGGGAGGGTAAATAACGCTCCATAGTTGATGAATTGGAATGTAACTAAACAAGTATGTTGATATAGTGCAGGGGAAGGCACACTCTCGTTCCAGATGCAATAAAGTGTAATTTAACGCTATTTGACAACAGTTTCGGCCATAGACTTTGTCAAGTATCATACAAACAGTGCAAGACAGCCATTATAAAGACAGGTGGGCTGATTGAATGGACAACACCTGTCTTGTGAAAGCACACCTGAGTGTGATTACAATGACATCATAGGATCAGTCATGCAGTAATAGGCTACATTTTCGGTACTGGCGCAGATTAATCAAAACATTGATGTCACAGGTAGGCTGTATACCATAATATATCATGAATCTATGTGAATAAATAGATTTATATAAATAGTAATCACAGCCTAATGCATAGAGATAAATCCTGAAACCTTCTCACAACAGTTCTAGCCTAAGCCAGTGGTTTTCAAAGTGGGGTCCCCAGCAAAAAGGGGGGATAATCTATTTTCACTATAATTCCATGCCATCCATAAGTAACACAATCTAAGATAGTGTAGAAGTGAGTAACTAGGCTAATTATAACCATAACAGCACAAATAATTGACAAAAATCTTGAAATAAATATACAGTATTTACTCTGAGAAATGAAATAATGAGAAAAGGAACAATTATTGATGGTTAAAACTGAATAATGACATCACGACAGTCTAATCCTAATGCTAATTTAAAATGAGATTTGGGCGTTTTAGGCAAAAGAGAAAAAAAAAAACGCCCAAATTTTACCTCCCCTGTATCCAATCTCACCAGCCGCCACTGGTATATATATATATATATTAGGGATGTTCATTTTGAACAATTTCCATAATCGAAATTCGGGAAAATTAACGATCAATTATCGATTATCGATAGCGTAATAATAATAATAATAATAATAATTAATTGTTTGTGTCCCCGGCGCATGCCGGTGTGAATTCCCCATGTTTAAAACAGTTTTATTGGCACAATAACGCCTGTTCTCTTCAACCTCTACATGCTCCCTCTCGGCCTAATTATGCAGAAAAACAATGTGGCCTATCACAGCTATGCTGACGACACGCAATTGTATATTGCTCTCTCTTCAGCTGACTACTCTCCAATAGACTCGCTCTGCCGGTGCATTGACCAAATAAATGTCTGGATGAATCAAAACTTCCTGCAGTTGAATGGAGACAAAACGGAGGTGATCGTTTTCGGACCAGAAAAGCAGAGGCTCAGAATTGCCGCGCTCCTCGAGTCGCGATCCTTGAAGCCCAAGGACCAAGTCAGGAATCTTGGTGTTATTATCGATTCCGACCTGACCTTTAACTCCCACATTAGTCTATTAGGAAATCAGCCTTCTATCATTTAAAAAATATAGCAAGAATTAGGGGCTATATGTCCAGACAAGATTTAGAAAAATTAATCCATGCCTTTATCTCTAGTAGGTTGGACTATTGCAATAGCATTTTCTCCGGCCTTACTAAAAAATAACTTGGACAACTCCAGTTCATCCAAAATGCTGCGGCTAGAGTTTTAACCAGGACTAGGAAAGCTGATCACATCACTCCAGCTCTTAGGTCCTTACACTGGCTTCCAGTATCCTATAGAATAGATTTTAAGATATTGTTGTTAGTATATAAATCGCTAAATGGCCTTGGTCCAAGTTACATCGCCGACTTGCTCCCACGCTACGAGCCGTCTAGACCTCTCAGGTCTGCAGGGTCCGGCCTATTAGATGTTCCTTAGTCTCTTAGAACAGACGAGTTGGCTTCCGCAATTTTCAAATGCTCTCGCCATACCGTCTGTACGTTAGACCCCCAGAACATGCACAAGGAAGTAGTGAAGAAAACCTTCAGACCGGAAGGAAGTTCGACGGAATCTGACCAATCACGACACGTGTGTCCACGAAAAATATGTCCCCCCCGGAAACTTAAACCGATGCAGGTTGCTAATGCTAGCAGTGCTTTAGAATTACCATGGAAGCTACGCCGACGAAACCGGTGAAAGAAGACCCTGATAGACGTAAACGATGTATCCGCGGCTTGGAGGAACCTCGTGCAAGACGTGCACTTATTCCAGAGTTAAACGAAAGTGATGAGGTAAGTTGCTAACGTTACTGAGCTTATCGTTCGTCTTAGTAATCAGCGTTAGCTAACGATAGCTACAGCAGTATACAGCTAGTTAGCTAATGTTAAATTCTGATTGGACGAATGAGCGGAAGTCCCGCCTTTCAACTTCCTTTTCCGTTTGGTGCATGATTCTCCCCCACGAAGTACAGACTGTATATAGCTGCATCCGCCGGATGTAGATAAGACAGTCTGTTTTAAGAGACTAGATGTTCCTAGGATCAACTCCAAACACGAAAAAGCCGCGTTTGGCCACTATGCCCCCACTAGCTGGAATAAACTTCCTAAAGACCTCAGGTATGCCCCGACATTACTTGCCTTCAAGAATAGTCTTAAGACCCTGTTGTTCTCAGTCGCCTTTGACTGTTAATCAGCTCTTCCACTGCCACTTTTAACTTTGACTCATGTTTATCTGTGTGCTGTCATGTTTTTAATCTGTCCCTAGCTCTTTTTTATTTATTTTATACATATATATACTTTTATTATTATTTTTATGATACATTTTATGATTCATTTATTGTCATCATGTTCTGTCCTATTTTATTTTTTGATTTTAAATAAGGCGTTGTGTGCCTTTGTTTCTCCTTTTGTAAAGCACTTTGAGTTGCATACTTTGTATGAAAGGTGCTATATAAATCATTAAACTTGAAACTTGAAACAAAGGCCCGTGCCCAGCCAGAAAACTAGAGACTATATGAAGCTCCACCTCACATTAGTCGGCTGTGCAATGGAGTGGGGCGAGGAGGAACGAATTCCACCCAAACCTATAGTCCGCAATTAAAATAATAATAATAATAATAATAATCGATACAAATTCCACGTGATCGAATTCATTCCTCAACGATCAATTATCGATTATTGATGAACATCCCTAATATATATAAGGGCTGTGGCGATTCACTTATCTCCCGATTTGATACTATAACGATTCTTGGGTGCCGATTCGATTTATATTGCGATTCTTAAGTATTGTGATTCTACGATTATTGCGATTCGATATTACGATTTATTGCGATTTTTGTTTATTTTTTTCTTTGCTTTTTTCAGTTTGTTTGCTTTTTTACACTAGATTAGAACATGGGAAAAGTTTAATCATACACTAGAGACTGTATATTATATATCATGAGTAGGGCTGGGCGATATAGTTAAAAACAGGGGCGGACTGGGATCATAATTCAGGCCGGCATTAGATACCAAGCAGGCCAGGCCGATATGGGCCGACGCGCGTGAAATTTGGGCCGTTTGAAGCCCAATTTGGGCCGTTTGAAGCCAGATTTGGGCCGTTTGAAGTCCAATTTTACAATGAGATGCACCCACTTTAACCCTGAAGTGTAATTATTACTTCAGACTAACTAATAAAGTAATAAAACCACTAGTAAGCCAGTAGGCGGCGCCTACTGGCTTACTAGTGGTTTTATTACTAGTACCCACTTTAACCCTGAAGTGTAATTATTACTTCAGACTAACTAATAAAGTAATAAAACCACTAGTAAGCCAGTAGGCGGCGCCTGGTCTGCTGTTCAGTGAGTGGCCTGACTGCAAGCACAAAAAAAAAAAAAAAGAAAAAAAAAATTGCGATTATCGATTCTGGAATAAAAGATCGATTCAAAAAATCGTGACATTAAAAATCGCGATACTTAGGTGAATCGATTTTTTCCCCCACCCCTAATATATATATATACTGTATATATATATATATATAATATATATATAGCCTAATGCAGCACCCATCCTCTTCTTGCATTTTCACATTTCAAACTGGCAGATGCAGGAAAAGAAACAATTAGACTTTGACTTGTTTACTCACTAATGTGGCTCTCTTCCAATAAATAATCCAGCCAACTACGTCCATTCATGAAATTAAATAGCACGGGGACATTAATGGTTTGTAAAAGTGCCAATTAACTATTTATAAGGTATAATAATCTTGTCCCGCTCGCTTTCCCTCTCACCCCCACCTGCCCTCTCATTCCACATGAGCCTGTACCTGCTAAACTACATGTAGACCTGGGGCCCTATCGTTGCAATCGGCGTAGAAACTGCGTATAAGGCCTAGCGCTAGGCCGCCTAGCGCAGTTAGTGGGTGTGGACCAGCGCACTCGCTATCTTGGTATCGGCGCTACACGCAGCCTCAACCATTATAACCACGCCTTTTAAGCGTAAAATTATGCATAGTCCGCTCATTGGAGAATTGCAGTAAAGAGTCACACGCTTGCCTTTTAAAGGAGGACTTACCCCCTAGATATGTATTAGAACAGTGATTTGAAAATACCTATGGAAAAAACCAAGAAATTACATATGCTTTTGTCTATACTGGACTCTTTGGCTGTGTTCGAGTCGAGATTCTTTTTCGGAAATCGAAGCCATTACAGTTTGCCTACTGCCTCAAAAATAATTTATTTGAGAGGGGCAATATCTCTATAAATATCAACAACTAACCAACGCTGTTGGTCTGTATGGAAACAGAAAATCTGAAAATGGTTTTAAGTTATATCAATTTGGTAATTCAGTGGCGAACTAGAAATTTAATTATTTTTCTGCATGTATCTCTATGGAAACTACTCAAACTACGTTACGGGAGCAAAGTGACATGGGCTCGTTAACAGCAGCACACCCACAATAGGACAAACCTCTCGCTCTGGGGTAACACAATGCGAGATTTCTCCACGTAATTCCCTCGTCTAACTAGAGATAAACCGCGCAATGAAATCCGTTTTTAATTTGCGTTTTGGGGCTTTTCGTGATTTACAGCATGACAGCAGCATTTTTCCTCTCAGGGTGCAGGAGAGGCAGCGCAGAGCTCTTCTCCTCTTCAAAGCCCCCGCCTCTCACTGCCCGCGCGTCCCCGCTGCCTGAGCACACAGCAGCTCGTGCTCGCACACAGCGAGTCAACCCCCCCCCCCCCCCCCAGTCCCCAGTCGCTCTACTCTGCTGACATTTCCTCTCCCGTTTGACTGGCCGAGAGACAGTGCTTCCAAGTCGGACTGATAGCCGCGGAAATATCAGACTGTGCTCTCTCTGCTCTGGCCGAGTCCGAGAGAGCCCAGCTCTGCTGCGCGCGCCCGCGGAGCTTGGAGCTAGTGCATGAGGTTTACAGTACGACTCTCTCCCGCTCGCTCCCGCCTGCCTGCCTGGGCTGGAGACAGTGCTTGCAACTCGGACTGATAATATAAACATCATCATTCGAGCTTATCCAGGTAAGATATCAATAAAGTAATGACACATTCAGCGGGAAACTAACTATAATTAAGACATGTGCCAACTTTGACGACGTTTGGTTCAAAATTTTAAGAGCAAACTTCAATAAGAATAGGCTTGGAGTTCTGAGGAGCTGAAAGGGTACAGGGGGGGTAGGGGAGTAATTATCTTGAAATCCCATAGTCTTTGGGAACACTGTGACGTCAGTGTGTTCCTAATCTCCCATTCATTTGAGAGAAAAAAAAAAAGCAGTGTTGGACCCTAAGAGGGCGCTTATGCCAGATATACTGCTGAAAAATGATACAAATGGTAAAATGGCAACAGTTTGGTGTCAAATGTGGAAATTCTGACCAGAATTCTTCACACATCACCCCCAAAGTCATATATATTGGTTAAAAGCTGAAAAAAAGTGTTTTGGAGGTAAGTTCTCCTTTAAGCTCCAATTCCTGGACAAATCCGGTAAAACCAGACAAAGCCAAGCGCTCTGCCCCCCCCCCCCCCCTCCCTTCATCCAGTCTGTCTGTCTCCATATATAGGCTATTATTCCATATTATTATGCTTCTCAAACCAATCTAACTGCAATTTAAATACTGCAAGCATGTAAATACCCTACACTATAGCAAGATCAAAGTGAAAAGAATGTTCTAAATGCATCAGCTAGAAAAATATAGCCTATTAGATTGGTGAAACTTTGTCCAGAAAGATATAATTTTCTCTCGCCTGCTGCAGGAAGGATGATGCACATAAATATACCCTACATTATGTAAAGTCATTGCATAAATGTGTTTTTATTGTAAAACTAAATGTGAAGTAGGGCCAAGTTATTGGAGCGGACATCACAGTATAGCACATGACAGTAGAAGCGCGTTCCGCTGTCACTTATCTAAATCGCGTTAAATCGACAAGGGATATATATAGGCCCAGGAGGACATATATGTTTCACATAGGGTGGTGTTTTCATGTTTTATTTGGTCCAATATTGAAATGTTCTACAATTGCAGGTTGTGTTACCATTACACATTATTTAGAACTACCTTTTATATCTATTTCGGCTCATTTGGTTGCTATTTAGTAGCTAAATGGAGCAGCACAATGCATGCTGGGACATGCCAGGCAGTGAACTTACAACTTCTTTTTCCTATGGGAAGTGTGTTGTGTCTGTCTAAGCGAGGGAGTCAGAGAGAGAGAGAGAAGGGTGACAGAGAAGAGGCAGAAGAGCGCTCATCGCAACTGGCGCACTGAATAGGCCTGGTTTCAGAGAGAGACAGAGAAGGGTGACAGGGGAGAGGCAGAAGAGCGCTCCTCGCAACTGGCGCACTGAATAGGCCTGGTTTTCAAAAGCGCAAAGCGCTAAATTTACGCCAGTTGGGAAGATATCATTAGGCCGGCATTTAAGGCCGACACGCCCATTCTCGCCCATTCAGGGAGTGCGCCACGCCCATTCCACCTAAAGCGCATTTGCCAGCGTAAAGCCATGTTGATATCTTCCCGAGGCAGGCGCAAGGCACGTTTTTTTGCGTTTAAGGCCCGTTTTAGCGCTGAAGGCCTGTGGGAGAATAGGGGCCCTGTTGTGCGAGCGACACGCACTTAAGCACTTGGGGCTTCGGTGGGTAAGGTCAACATGCAGGCCATCTGAGGGAAGTGTGGATATGTTCAGGAGTTCACTGCATGTTTAAAACAGCTTTATGCAGTCTATGGTTAATATATAATTAATCCCTGGTCATGACAATTCAGACAGGACCTGGGTCACAACTCAGGAGACAGCATTAGCATAACAAATAGCAACCCTGTTGGGGCCATGCACACTCAAATCACCCGGGTTAACCCTTTCAGACAGAAAATCACCAGGGTTAACCCTTTCAGACAGAAAATCACCAGGTTAACCCTTTCAGACAGAAAATCACCAGGGTTAACTCTTTCAGACAGAAAATCACCAGGGTTAACTCTTTCAGACAGAAAATCACCAGGGTTAACTCTTTCAGACAGAAAATCACCAGGGTTAACCCTTTCAGACAGAAAATCACCAGGGTTAACTCTTTCAGACAGAAAATCACCAGGGTTAACCCTTTCAGACAGAAAATCACCAGGGTTAACCCTTTCAGACAGAAAATCACCCAGGTTAACTCTTTCAGACAGAAAATCACCAGGGTTAACTCTTTCAGACAGAAAATCACCGGGGTTAACCCTTTCAGACAGAAAATCACCAGGTTAACCCTTTCAGACAGAAAATCACCAGGGTTAACCCTTTCAGACAGAAAATCACCAGGGTTAACCCTTTCAGACAGAAAATCACCAGGGTTAACCCTTTCAGACAGAAAATCAAGCTGGGAATAAAGGCTTTTGCACATCAAGTCTGTATTTTTCGTCGGAAATTGTCGCAAGTTTTAAAATAAATACGACCTCAAGTTGCCACTCACGTTTACACACTGAGTCTGAAATTTCCTTCCGTCATTAAAGTTTTTGGAACAGGTTTGATTTTCTGTCTTTTTTACATCAGTCAATAACCTTTTGTGAGCTGTTTGACCTGTGTGTGTTTTCGGATGACAGATTTTTTTTTAAAGCACATGAAAACAATGTGTGTGAAACGATCTTAACCCTGGTCGGACCTCTGTGTGAAAGTGTGTGTGTGTGTGTGTGTGTGTGTGTGTGTGTGTGTGTGTGTGTGTGTGTGTGTGTGTGTGTGTGTGTGTGTGTGTGTGTGTGTGTGTGTGAGAGAGAAAGGGCTATTAAACAGCCTCAAATGTCACTGATTCACTTTAGTGATACATTTTGCTTTCCATGCCAGCCTTTGCAATGAGTGAAATGGTCAAAGGGGCCAAGCTGGTAGTCCTACATGGGTTTTAGGAGCTGCTTTGTCAATGCAAGGTGCTGATTGCTGCAGGCTTCCAGAGTCTCTTGGCCTACTTACAAGGAACAACATCACAGACCAATTTATCATCTGGATGCACAATCAATATAACATCCTGTCCTTCGGGGAGGCGGCCTCTCCACTAGCTGTAGTATCACCTGCTCTGCTCCCATTGGCTCAAAGCAAGTTTTCTGTCCAGCGTACAGTATAGGAAGGAATTAGCTGATTAGGCTGAAGGTCATATCTTACGCCCAGTGCTAGGGTAAGCATGGGTACAAGACGGCAGGTGCGAAGGGTGCGGCAGTACCCCCTGTGGCAAGGGATGGAATTTTCTAAATTGTTGGATTTTTATTTACTCATTTATTTACTTATTTATTTGTATTTATTTATTTTTACATGCAGCATATGATAAGGTGTCTGCCAGAAAATGTGTGTGTGTGTGTGTGTGTGTGTGTGTGTGGGGGGGGGGGGGGCGTATGTTTAAAATGCACAAATTTAATTAATTACTCTGATCTTACGTGTGATGTGACCGATCATGATCACCACACGTCAGGTCAGGTCAGGCAGGGGTCAGTGGGCCAGCTAAACTCGGGGAGAGATTTGGCGCGGTCGCGGAGATCACCGGCATGTCGCAGAAAAGAATACTAGATATTTTCACTTCTAAAAACCCAAAAGCAACCAAAGTAAAGTCCAGAGGATTGTCACACACCTGAGTGTGTGAAATTTGTTCTCCGCATTTGACCCATCCCCTGGGGGAGCGGTGAGCAGCAGCAGTGCCGCGCTCGGGAATCATTTGGTGATCTAACCGCCCAATTCCAACCTTTTGATGCTGAGTGCCAAGCAGGGAGGCAAATGGGTCCCATTTTTATAGTCTTTGGTATGACTCTGCCGGGGATCGAACTCACAACCTCCCAGTCTCAGGGCGGACACTCAAACCACAAGGCCACTGAGCTGGTCAAGCAGCAATAGAGGTCGTCGAAGATGTAGACGAGGACCCGGTGCCACTGCCAGTCACTGCTACGGTAGCTACACCTGCTACCAGCTGCTCATCCTTCCTCTACCAGCAGCACCGCACCCAGGCCAAGCTGCTCTTTCACCGTGGCTGAGGGAGAAGCCCAAGACGAGCCGCCACGCCCGCAAGAGGAGGAATCAGAGCACCTGCCTTTGCTAACACAGCAACACAGCAACTCGACCGGCACCTGCTTTGCCTATTGCTCGATTTGAGAAATGATGCCAGCCAAACTCGCACATGGGCAAAGTTAGCCCCCAAACCTTTCTGGAAGGAAACCTTTCTGTAAGAAAGCCACACCCCAAACTCATTTGATTGGTCGCCGAAAACTGCTTCTTCCCAGTGGTCAAATCATCCCGTCTCTGTTTGAGGCCAGTACAGAAATTGCATTCTTTCAAACGGCCAGTGGGGGGCGGTGTGCGTACTACAGAATCAAAGTGCATGCATGTAAGTCAATGTGATTATGACCCAACTTCTCTCTCAGTCTGTCTTAAATAAACACTTTCCAAATGAGTTTATCGTCTGAAAAAACAATTTCAAGTCTTTTTCATACTCTCACGTCCTCAGTTTTCTAAATTATAGACCCATTTCGAGGGATAGATGATGATATACATCGGATAAATAAGAACAGTAATACTTCAGACAGGTAGAGGCAGCAATGTGCCGCAAGGCATCTAGTCTGCCGAAAGCAAGATGAAGAAGAAATTCGCTAGCAACCAATGCTAGCAGATAGCAAGTAGTAGTTTAGCAAGCTATCAGAAAATAGCGTTACTTTATGATATTTAATAATGTTAGTAGACACACGTAACTGTATAGATACTAGGGCTGGGCGATTAATCGAATTTTAATCATGATTACGATTTGGGCTGTCCACGATTATGAAAACAAGACAATCGACATACAACGATTTTGCGGCTCTTGTCACTCTCGTTCTGTCTTGTGTTGTAAATCGAGCGCACCCTTTCCTTTGCAGCGGTGTGCTCGGCCCCTCCCCCAAAGCCCAAAACACACACACACACCGCTCGAGTTGGGAATGACTGTCATGTGAACAGAGAGCCACTGCACTTCTCCTCCCCGCTTATTTCTGTGGTAGTACAAGAATAAGATGAGAGAAGTCACAGAAAGAGAGCCGCTGGTCGAGAGGAGAGGTAAAACAACGTATGTGGGGTGGAAACACTATGGTTTCGCCGAGTTTAAAGGTCCACACATCAAGAGCGATGCGAATATACAGCACAGAATTGCGATGCGAGTTTTGACCCACCTGTCAATCACAGCCACAGACTTGGAACAAACAGTGCAAGATATGCGCGGTCGTGGCTGCACCCCGCAACACAACCTATCACTTGAAATCCACTCACAAAGTGGTCTATGACCAAGCAATAAACGCTAAACGAACAAAAATACAAAGCCCCATCTAGTTACTGCCACCGCATACAGTCATCGATTCGGGACACTCTTTACAATGCGACCGCATATTCAACAGCTAACGAGCTCACAGATAAACATTAACAATAGCCTATTATGAACCTAAACGACCTAAGTCGCTTTGGATAAAAGCATCTGCCAAATGAGTAATTTAATGTAATGTAAACGAACGTTACTAGTGTTCTCATTTGGTTAGTTTTGAGGTTTAAGGACTACTAGTTCAGATGTTTACCAACATATTGAATGTAGATTAATAGTTGCAGTTGGTTGTGGCAGTTCACTGCAACATAGTAGGCCTATACTGTATATTTATTTTAGTTTTTATTTTATTTCTAAATCTTTGCACTTTTATTATTTATTTTCACTTATTTATTTTCAATTATATCTAAAATCCAAAGACATCCAATGTTAAATAAAAAGGCAGTGTAAATGTTCAATAAATTCATGATGTTCTCAATGTCAATGAGTAATCGTGTTAAATAATCGTGATCTCAATATCAATCAAAATAATCGTGATTATGATTTTTGCCATAATCGTGCAGCCCTAATAGATACCATACATGTAAAGTGACGCTTATAACATGGGCAGACCATTTGGGCCCTATAACGTTATATGTAACGTTATACGTTATAGAGCCCAAAATGGTCTCCCCAAATGGTCTATAAAAGCATCACTTTATACATAACTTATGTAACGCTAACATGACATAACATCACATGTTTTTGCAGAATTGAATGCTGTTGGTCGTTTGTTTTATTTGCTCTTCTGTATGTTATTGGACATTTAAAGCTGATTTAATTGCAATTTAATGTGTCATGATTATTGGAAAACATACTTTATCGAATCGATAGAACTCAACATAGTCTAAGATCTTGCACGAATAGGTCTTCTGGTGAATTAGGCATATATGCGCACTTTGTTGTTTTTTATTGGCATTTTTTCTACTGTATTCTGTTTTGATCTTCGCATCATCATCAAGCAATCATTAGAATGGTCTTCCTCACTGTATGTCAACTAAAACTTAAAGGGATACACACACAAATGAGGGATATACACGCAAATGCTGCATCAGGTATCAATGGGTTAAAGTGCTGCAGCAAGACAAAAATATAAGAGGTGACACACAAGCTAAGTTATCTGGTCTGTACAGGCAAGCAACGAAGGCCAGGACCTACTTCGGCTTGTTGAGCTGTGAAGCCCTGTTTGAGCCACGTGAAGCAGTGGCCAACACACTCCAACATAAACAAGCAAGTGCAGAGGGTGCCCTGGAGTGTGTTGCTATACTCAGACAACGCATGCATGCCCTGAGAGAAGATGCCTATGTACAAGAACTAGTGGCAAAAGTGAATACATGTGCAGCACAGAACAATCGCCTGATCCACCAAGAACCAGCAGAACCCCGGCTCGTTTGAGAGATACACAGATGGGAGGAGGACGTCGCTTCATGCACAGGGCATCAGCAGCGGAAACGTGAATTATTTGAGGCCGTGGACCTTGTAACATCAGAGCTGGACCGCCGATTTGATCAGCCTGGAATGAAAATTGCCGCCCAAATAGAGAAAACTGTAATAAATGCTGCAAATGGCGTCTACTCAGGCTTGGATGACACTGCTGCGCATCTCCCAAATCAGATTGACAAGTCTAGCCTGCACATGCAACTAACTCACACTTCTGGGTGATCTTACTAAAGATAAAGAACTCAGAACAGCCAGTGACATTGTAGATTTTGGGGGGGGGGACTGCATCCACAAAGTCAGGAACTGCTGACAGAGGTGAAGAAATGTATGGAACTTTGTCTCTGCCTGCCTGTGTCTGCCGCCTCCTCCGAGAGGTCATTCTCCACACTTTGGTGGCTAAAAACATGGTTAAGCACCATGACACAAAAAAGACTCACACACATGGCTTTGCTGCATGTTCATCAGGACATTTTGGACAGGTTGGACATTGAGCCTTTGATGAAAACCTTTGTGCAGAACGCAAGGCCACCTTTGGCACGTTCAAATAAAAGTTGAGTATAGGCCTGGTCCATAATTGTGGTATTTTCTGTTATTACTTTGTTATTACTTGATTAAGTCGTTATTGTGGGTGGTAGTAAACAATAAGCACCTTCAAATATCGAGTGTTTACCTCGTAGTCCAGGTCCAGGTGGTCAAACTCTCCATTGGTCCGGAACTGCTGAGTGTGCTGGTCCAGAGTGAAGTTGACGTTTCTACGGTAACGCTGTATGATGACCGAGTGCCAGTGGTCATCGTCCAATAAGCTCCCGCTGCTCACTGAGGTGTGGCCCTGGATGGAACCATATTGGTTGCTGCCTGGAGAGGAGACAGTGAATCAGACAATCAGTAGGTGTTCTGAATCTCTTTACTTGACCAGCCCCACAACCATACAGCACTGGAGGCCATAGTACAGTCTAGGCTTGGGCAGATATTCCATATCATTAAGGATGCAAACAATCTCATATTACATTCTAGCGGTCAATAAAATGGTGTATTTTCAAAGCATGTTTCAATGAACCCGCCAGAGGGCGCTCCCAGCACAATAACTATTGACCAGGCAGTCATCTCAGGGTCTGGAAAGAGAGGAGAAAGAAAGACGAGAACTTTTGCAAATATAAATTGGGCGAAGTGAACAGAAAGGAGAAAATAATGTCACCTGCAAACTGTCATTATGTGTACACATACAAGTTAAAGTTGGCTGGCTCAGCAGTGGAATCCTGGCTTTCTTTCTTTTTTCAATATTTTATTTTGCAATTGTCAGAACGCAAGAAACAAAAACAGGCTCAGACACAGAAAAAACAACAACATATATCATCAACATTCCAATGTTACAGCGTGGTGCTACCTGATTATGATGTTCCTAGCCTCAATGCGAGACTCTTCAGTCATTCTTCCTTCAGAGTCTCGGCTGCATGGTCCCCACAGCCACTGCAATGCCTGCTAAGTGGCTGCACGCGATATACACGCTATCAATCACAATAAAACTGTACCTGCTTCCGAGCCAATGTTGTTATCCAAGATGCAGGTGCCCTGGCCCTCCCAAATAGTGCGTAGTTTCCAATACCGAGCACTTTTTCACATGGCGGAGCCGATGCTCAAAATTGTAAACTGCACTACACCCTTCCAACCACTGAGCACCGAACCGACTGCTGTCCCCAAACAGCAGAAAGTGACCAGCCTAAATGACTGGCGCCCAATAGCCCTCACGCCCATAGCCAGTGCTTTGAAAGGCTAGTCATATCACAGATCCGCCCCACACTCCCCCCGGACCACGACCCGCTCCAATTTGCATACCGACCCAACAGGAGCACGGCGGATGCAATAGCACACGTGCTCCACACCGCCCTCTCACACCTGGAGGGGAAGGACACATATGTGAGAATGCTGTTCGTGGACTACAGCTCAGCATTCAACACCATAGTACCCTCCAGGCTGGTAAGCAAACTCACGGACCTGGGACTAAACACAGCAATGTGTGACTGGATCCTGGACTTTCTGACAGACCGCCACCAGGTGGTGAGAGTGGGCAACCTCACCTCCTCCCCACTGACCATCAGCATAGGAGCGCCCCAGGGATGCGTCTCCAGCCCCTTCTGGTACGACCTCTACACCCACGACTGCGTGGCGACTCAAACTTCAAACACCATCGTGAAGTTTGCAGACGACACAGCAGTCATGGGGCTGATCTCCAGGGGCGATGAGACAGCCTACAGAGAGGAGGTGAAGGCCCTAGAACAGTGGTGCCAGGACAACCACCTCTCTCTGAACGTCTCCAAGACCAAGGAGATCATTGTAGACTACAGGAGGGGGGGGGGGGTGCACCCCCCCCAATCACCATCAACGGCACAGTGGTGGAAAGGGTGGACAGCTTCAAGTACCTGGGAGTCAACATCCACCAGGACCTGACATGGGCCGGTCACACCGCCACTGTTGTCAAAAAGGCCCAACAGCGACTACACGGACTCAGGCGCCTAAAGAAATTTGGGCTAAGGCCAGAAATCCTTAGGGACTTCTACAGAGGCACCATTGAAAGCCTGCTGACTGGCTGCTTCACCACGGGAACTGTACCACCATGGACCGCAGGGCGCTACGGAGAGTGAGACGCGCGGCCCAGCACGTAACAGGATGTGAGCTGCCAGAACTGCACCACCATGGACCGCAGGGCGCTACGGAGAGTGAGACGCGCGGCCCAGCACGTAACAGGATGTGAGCTGCCAGAACTGCAGGAACTGTATAAACAGCGGTGCCTCAGGAGGTCCCTGAAGATCATCAAAGACACAAACCATCCCCACAACAGCCTGTTCTCCCTGTTACCCTCAGGGAGGAGATACAGGGTCCCAAAAGCACGCACAAATCGCTTGAGGGACAGTTTCTTCCCGCGATACTTGTACTACGGAGTGACAATAAAAATCTTGAATCTTGAATCTTGATACATCCCGCGCTGTGGAGCACCTAAAAACTTCGGCACATGTAAAAAAGTGCTCTGTATTGGAAACCGCAATATTTGGGAGTGCCAGGGCACCTGCATCTTGGATAACAACATTGGCTCGGAGGTAGGTGGAATCCCGGCTTTCTTTCTTTTTTCAATATTTTATTTTGCAATTTTCAGAACGCAAAAAAACAAAAACAGGCTCAGACACAGAAAAGAAAAAAACACATATATCCTCAACATTCCAATGTTACAGCGTGGTGCTATCAGCAGGTTTATGATGTTCCCACAATGCACAACATATACAAGGTGCTGCAAGTTGAAGTCAGTATGACCCCTTGGGGTTCATCTTACCCTCCTACACCACCAGGGCTAAGATACTTGTCAGGCACCTTTGGGACAAGCACAGGGGGTGGGATAGTCTCGCTGGCCAGCCTCCCCTCCCTACCGTGAGATGAGTCTGGTGGCGCAGGTCTCCATAGTGGGATTGGAAAATAGTTTCCAACAATCCAACTTGCCATTTTCAGCGTGTAGCAACGAGCTAGCGTGTAGGTTTCTGCCATTAGCTTGCTAGCTAGTTAGCGTTGTTGTTTTCACTGAGGCGGCAGGGCACTATTTACAGTGACACACAGGGAAAGCCACTCTGATTGACATGGTCGGAGCCAATGACAGAGCTTGTAATAAGCGGGGAGTGGAAATCCGGCAGCGACTGAAACAGCCGCTCCAATGGGTAGCAGCTGTAGAGCAGGGGAGGGCTTATCCCAGTTGCCTGTTTCCATGCAGCCAGACGACTCTCACGAGGGGAGGCTGGCCAGCGAGACTAGGGGTGGGATAACCCACTGCTACCACAGGAGCTTCTGCAGCAGTGGAAATCCTGGAAGGAAGAACTGCAGATCTTGCCTCAGGTCACCCTGCCCCGGCCATACTTGTCAAAGGAGGTGGACATCGCCGGTCTTGACAGAGAGGTGCACATATTTTGTGACGCCTCCGAAGAAACTTATGGCTCGGTAGCATACCTCCGGACCACTGACAGACATGGTGGGTGTAACTGTCGTTCCTCATGGGCCACTCCAGAGTTGCTCCCAAGCTATTTCATTCTATGCCCCGATTAGAGCTCTGTGCTCACTGGTGCACAACTCTCACAGGTGCTGGAGAGGGAGCTCACCATCAACATTGATAAGACGATCCTGTGGTCCGATTCCACAACGGTGCTGACATGGCTGAAGTCTGAATCCTATCGATTCAAGCTCTTCGTCGGCACCCGCGTGGCTGAGATACAGGAGCTGACCGACAGGCATGCCTGGAGGTATGTTGATTCAGCAAGGAACCCCGCTGATGACATGACACGGGGGAAGAATCTGAGGGAGCTTTTTGAGCCCAATAGATGGAGCCAGGGACCCCCTTACTCCTGCTAAGACCAGACTCATGGCCAAAGGACCCTGCTGTCGACCAAGCAGAAGATGCAGCAGAGCTGCGCAAGTCTACCTTCTGTGGGCTCACCATAGCTGCCTCGAGCCAGCCAACTTCAAACCTGAGCCAGTATAACTCTTGGAGGGAGCTGCTGGAAGTGACAGCGCAGGAGTTCCATGGGGCGGCCACCACTGGTTGATCCTCCAGAGAGCTCAGAAGGATATTTTCCAGCAGGAGTACAGCCAGTCCCTAGAAGCAGTCAACTTCTCACTTTGTCTCCAGAGCTGGATGAGATGGGAGAGCTCCTATGTGTTGGAGGACGACTCTGACGTGCAGAGCATATCGAGCCGACAGCTGTTCATCCAGTCATCTTAGACCCAGACCACCAAGTGACTAGGCTCCTGATCCAAGACTTTGACAAACGCCTCAACCACCCAGCCCCAGATCGGTGTTTGCTGAGTTTTGACGCTCCTTCTGGATGCTGCAAGGGTGTGAAGCTGTTCGGCGCCACCAGTACAGCTGCGCTGACTGTCGACGATGGACCAAAGATGACAGACCTGCCAGCAGCCCGTCTGCGCCTGTTCAAGCCTGCTTTCTATTCCACGGGGATGGACTGCTTTGGGTCGTTCGTAGTCAAGGTGGGGCGGCGTGTGGAGAAAAGATGGGGAATCATCTTTAAGTGCCTTACGACCAGGGCGGTGCACTTGGGACCTCCTCACCGCCATTGACACGGACGCTTTCCTCATGTTTATCGCCAGCAGAGGACCGAACGCCTGTACACTGATCAGGGGACACATTTCAAGGGAGGTGAGAGAGAACTCCGCAAGGCCTTCCTGGAAATCTCTCCTAAACTACAACAGCTCCTCGCACCACAGAAGACCACATTCCGTTTTAACCCCTCAGCTGCCCCCCACTTCAGAGAGGTGTGGGAGAGGGAGATAATGCTCAGTTAAGAGTGCACTCTACACCACCGTGGGTGCTCAACCTGTCTCTGCAGAAGTACTTTACACTGTGCTTACAGAGGTGGAAGGGATTCTCAAGAGTAAGCCCTTGGGCTATGTATCTTCAGATGCCAGCGACCCCGATCCAGTGACTCCCAATGTTCTTCTGATGGGGCGGCCCGACGGTTCACTACCTCAAGTAATCTACCCTGAGAGTGAGCTCCTCACTCGCTGCCATTGGAAGCACTCTCAAGTTTGGCCGACCACTTCTGGGCCCATTTCATCTGGCTCTACTTGCCAAGTCTTCAAGCTCATCAGAAATGGCAGGCTACACCAGCTGACATCGTAGAAGACTGTGTGGTGATGATCGTTGATCCGCATCTTCCCAGAGCCCTCTGGCCCATTGGGAGGGTGGTCAACACTCATCCCAGCCCTGACGGACATATCAGGTCTGCTCACGTGAAGGTGAAGGAGAGAGTCTACACCCGGCCAGTTGCCAGGCTGGTTGTCCTCCCTGCACTTCCTTTTAGAGAAGATGGGGACAATTCTACTCCTCCAACCTCATCCCATCCTTAGAACTTTGTTGCCTTTTATTGATGAGCAAAGGTATTACGTATAGGTATTATTATGGCGGCGGCTAGAGAAAATGCCCCAAAGTTGGAGTGTTAAATTATTGTTGCTAGGGGGCACGGTGGCTCAGTGGTAGAGCTGTCGCCTCACAGTCAGAAGGTCCTGAGTTCAATTCTCGCCTGGGACACTGTGGGCGCTGTGGTTGTGTTCCCCCCCATATCTTCAGTGCCTACTGCCCAGGTGGGGTATCTCGTCGTAAGGGCCTTTCTCTCTGTGTGGAGTTTGCATGTTCTCCCCGTGCTCCCCCAGGGGGTTCCTCCGTATATAACCCCCCCACTAAAAACATGCAGAAGATCAGATCGTCATCGTCATCCGACCAGTGACGACAACATCCGAAGTTGGTCCCCGGGCGCTGTACGAGAAAGCGACCACTGCTCCTGGCCTGCCCCCCGGAGGAAAGGACATGCCTGGATGGGTTAAATGCAGAGGACACTTTTCACCGGCCACCTTCAGCATGAGTGTGTTGTGGCCGCATGCATGTGTTGTGGTGTTCGTGTGACAATAAAAAAGACGGGGCTTGTCCCGTTACGAGAGTTTAAAACGAGAGTTTCTATGCATGTATGTCTGATGTGCTGTTAAGTGTCTGTGATCGCTCTGATCATTTGATAGGGTGAGCCAAACCACATGATGGGTTTTCATCTTAATTGGCATCACGCAGACATTACAGTAGTGTCCGTCAGTTTTTCAAAATGTCTATGGAGAAAATGAATGGGGAATTCACTTCTGGGGCAAGAAATGTCACATGACTGTTGAGCTCTATACAGTATCCAGCATTAAGAAGGGGGATGTAGACTATGTTGATAGTTGCCATAACAACCGCCCCATCATACATCACGGCAGACTCGCTAGGGATGCTGGGTACTAAGTGCAGTGTTGTTGTTGCCTGTCTAGCGCTAGCCAGATGCTAAATAAAGCTAAGTTGTTACACAGTAAAGCTGACTGTCTGCACGTTATTTCACCACATCTACAAGTTCTCCATAAGCACTCGCAGCTCTCTCCTTCTTTTACCGACTTTCTCACTAATCACACAGCTGTTTACATGCTTTTCTGATTGGCTAGTTAGCTTAGCTGTTAGCAATGGCTGCTTTCTCTCCATCTCGGTAAGATGTTATTATAAATGTTGATGTTACGCATAACATTACTGTATATTTGCGGGAGTGTGAGAAGTCTCCTGCTAGTGTTGATGTTCAGTGTGATGGCAGAGAAACGTGTGCTTGTTTAATTATTTTCTGCGTCGCGTGTACCATTAGATAGACGAGGAAACCCGCAACTTCTAGTAGAGTCAATCCCTTTGTGCACAAACATGCTGATTCGTCCTGTAATGTGGGTACTCATGTGCAAAATTGGTGGCTGAGGTTGCTGCCGAGCTTGTCTCTGGGGTGCAAAGATGGGGTTTCAAACGCATACACACACACACACACACACACACACACACACACACACACACAAATAAAGTTTTTTTCCTCTCCTTCGCAGCACACTGTAACGCAGTGTAATAGAACTACATTACCCAGGTTGATGCTGAGCTGTAGGCGAGCCCTGCGGAGCTGCAGGGAGATGTAGTCACCCTGCTGGCCCTCTCCATGCAGCAGCACGCCCTCTGCAGACACCGTGCGGAACTGCAGGGTGATCACGTCCTTCACCATCTTCATCTTCTTACTCCTGAAGCGGTACGAGATCACGCTGTGGCCGTCAAAACTGATCACATCTGCCCCTGGTGGACAACACAGAGAAAGTTGTATTTCTCAAAGCAGCTACAGGGAACTTTTAACTGGTTATGAAACAGTCTAAGGCTGCTTTCTCACTGGGAACCATTGCTTTAGTTCCGTTCCGTTCCGTTCCGTTCCGTTCCGTTCCGTTCCGTTTCACATTTACCATTTCTTCCGCGCTCTGAAACAGAACACAGTGCACTTGTGTCATCATCTATGCCTGGAGTTTCTCCTCACCCGTTTGTTGTCTATGAGGTGCGGAAAGGTTGGCTTTCACACTCGCAAGTGTTCCGTGCCCGGGCACGCCAAAGCGCTCCCCAGACCACCTTTTCAAGTGGATCCTGTCACGGTTCCCAGTTGCGCGCCCCGGCGTGAAACGGAACGGAACGTTCACACTCGTGAAATATTCCGAAACTGGGGTCAATTTGGGGACAAGTGTGCTCGGGAACGGTACCTGGGCATCAGTGTGAAAGAACCCTAAATGTAATCGCACCACCCACCCACCCCCACCCCCGAATTTGCTACAATGCTTCCATGGACAAGCTCACTTCTCTAGGCTACCACCACTCAAGTGAATCCAGGTCTCTATCGTGCACATGCACTCATTACTTGACACTTGCTTTCTTGACTATATTTGTCTGTAGCTGAGTTTTCAAGAAGGTGAGAAAAGAGACATTCCTTGCTCGATGTTGAATATCTTGTAGGCAGCTGAACATCAGCCTGGTAAACCAGAAATTACAAAGTGCTCTAGCCAATCAGCGACCCGCCACGTAGTTGACATCGTAACCGGCCAATCAGGAATGCCGCTGGCAAAACAGTAATGGCCATCTCCGTGGCTGTCCGCCTCGAACAGTAATGACAATGTTCGTCGAATGTTTGTTAACACGTTCACTGCCATTGACGAGATATCTCGTCTTACAAAATCCAACGGTTGACTGCCAATGACGAGATATCTCGTCTTAAAAAAAAAAAAAAAAAATTTGACGGTGGGACGTGGATCAACGCCCCCCACGTCTCCTATAAAAATATTGGAGCCACCGAACGTGTACAACCCATTCCACCGACCCACTAAGTGGCGACAGTGCTCTCCAGACTAGAAAAAGCCGAGCCAAAACTGCAGGGGAACGCGCGAGGAAACCATTCTCTCATACTGTAAAATGGATTGGCGAAAACGCTTTCGCTTTCGCGCATTATCGCGCTGGGAGCTGGCGGTGGGGGATTGCAAATTTGCATAATAGATTATGGGTGAAACACACTTTGAAACACCAGCAGAAAGCGCAGAATCGCACGCAGCTTCATTCCAGCTGAGCTCAACCGAAAACCCAGAAACGAACGAGCCTCATTCTCATACTGTAGGCGAAAACGCTTTCACGCTGGTGCACACGGGCGCACAACGGTGGGGGGTTCCAAAAATAGACTGGGTGGAAAACACACTTTGAAACACGCAGCATAAAGCCTGGAATCGCACAAAGCTTCATCAAAGCTCTCAAACCCAAGAAACGAGTGAGCCCCATCCACACTCGCTGACGAGAGGGCCGCCAGGGAGGGAGGCTGCTCACTGCTCAGACAGGCAGTAGAAACTCGCTTGTGACAAATGCTGCTGAAAGCCACCAGACACGCCCACGGAGGGAGGAGTTTGAAGGAGAGGGCGTTCAGAACTATATTGTTTAGATGTCTGATCTCTCACTGATGCCAAAAATAAATGGTTAAAGTGACTGTTCTGCCTGTTTGATTGAATTTCACAAAACTGCGATTATCTCAGCTTTCAGTCTCAGACGCTGAAACCATGCTGTACTCAACGGCTAATATCTACATAACTACTAACTCTACAAACTAACTCTTTTAGACAGAGAAAGCACACATTCTATTAGTACTTTTGTGAACTTTGTGTTCACAAAGTCCAAGCAGAAAATAATCCTCGGCTCTTGTAAAATGAGCCAGAATCCTCAAAAAAAACCTCTGGCAGAAGCTACCTACAGTAAAACAAAAACGGCTGGCAGTGAATGTGTTAACCAACTATAAAGTGCCTTTATTGCAGAAATAGACTCAATAACAACAATTAAGCAAGTACAGGAGTATGGAGCAGCGGAGTTTTTCGGCAGAAAATATATTTACGCCGCTTTCACGAGTGGATTTGCATTTGACTGGATCCAATGCTGATTGGCTGAAGGAGTTGTCTGTCAAGGCAAGTACACCCGCCAAACTCCCGCCCACTGCAAAGTAACACTGGGTGAAAGCTTGAGACCAGACGGTCTGGTAGAACGAAATTAAATGTGAGTTCACGTGACCGGCTAGTTTACCAGGCTTGCTGAAAATATAACATCCAATGGTCAGAGATGGATTATGTCCACTGAATTTATATTAAACACACTTTGTATGCCCACTTGGTTTGAAATATGCTGTAGGAGAGACACATCGCTGTACAACTTCAGACTGTAGACTTGTAGAAGTCAGAATTCTGATAATGCTAGAATATATGTTTCCATTTGCTTTCTCTTCATGGCTAGCTACTTAACTTGTTAGTATTGGACACACAAGGCACAAAGCACCGATATGAAAATATTGGCCGATGGCGATAACCGATATTAACATTGCTGTTATGGCCGATAACCGATATTTACCTATGTCGATATGATCTGTATAAAAACACATTTCTATGATAATCAAATTGTGTACATACTTAAAAACACATGTAAACACTGAATTTGAAAAAGTTATGCATTTCTTATGCATTCATTCCAAAACATTTGTAAAAGCCCATAAATCACAGATTTACTGCATTATTTCATCTCAATGTGAAGAATTTGGCTGATAATGATAACCGATATTAACATTGCAACATTGGACCGATACCGATATGTTAAAAAATGACTAACATCGGATGACGATATGATTGCCGATATATCGTGCATCCCTAGCACAAAGGTTGAATAAGGTTGAGGGCTCCAATACAATAGAATAGAATAGAGACAGCGTACAAATGAGTCCCACCCACCCCGGAGGGGAAAACAATTCATCGACTTTGTATTGTGTGAAGGTGGCTCTGTGCCATTTCCGTCTGCTAGTAAACTAAATAAAAATGCCTCAAAGCTGCTGTATGGTGGGATGGGGGATGCACTCCTAACACGAATCAATGAGCTCCCCAAAAAAAAATTTTTTGTCCTGTCTGTGCCTGCAATTTCTCTCAACACTTAAGCCCAATTTATGCTTCGTCTGCCGACACTTTTGAAACGGTCGCCGACAGAAATGAGGACTTGAGTCGACACTTTCAAGTGTCGGCGAGAGGTGTCTGCTACCTGGTGAAATGTCTAGTGTCGCTGACTACGTCACATAATGTCGCGCAAGTGTGATTGCCTATATAGACGGGCACGCGCTTGACTTCCTTGTTTGAGTTTTCGCTGAAATTAAATGAATGAACGTGTCCCCGCTATTTTGATCAGCATGTCCTTGATGTATGACTTCGTGAAAATCACAAATAACTCCGTGACCAACTTCCCAGAGAGAGAGGAGGTGAGTTGTGTGCTTGTTTGTCGTTATATGCGGCTGCAGTTACATCTTGCCTCCGACGTGGGTTCACTGACAGCGTTCCCTCTCTTGGCTGTCTGCACTAGTTCTCTGCCTCCCTCTGTCTATAGCGTCACATGACCGTTGAGCCGAGGAGAGAAGCATAAATGCAGCAACATGAGCGACACTTTATTTTTCGTCTGCAACCATGTGCTGAGCGACACTTTCTAATAAGTATAAATTAAGCTTTAGGTGTAATTCCCCTCTTTACTACACAATATTTAAGCACACAAACAGCCTGTCGTGACAGACAACAACCGTGGCTTTAAAGGAGATTTTGGAGAAAGATTGAGTGGTAGCGGGTTTGGGTAGGCAGCCCTCTTCATGTCAGCAGCACTCACAGTAGGAGCAGCCGTAGAGCTCCAGGCGGAGTCCGATGCGCCCCTCACGGCTCCACTCCAGCGGGACGAGGCGGACGTAACGGGCCAGGACGGCGTGCTGCAGCTCATAACGAACCACACCCTCACTGTTGGAGTTCCCTGCAAAGGTCTGCAACACAGCACAAACACAACAACCCCATCAAACACAACAGCCCCATCACAAACAATAACAACCCCATCACAAACAAAACAACCCCATCACACACAAAACAACCCCATCACAAACAAAACAACCCCATCACACACAACAACCCCATCAAACACAACAACCCCATCACACACAAAACAACCCCATCAGACACAAAACAACCCCATCTCACACAACCCCATCAAACACAACAACCCCATCACACACAAAACAACCCCATCACACACAACCCCATCAAACACAACAACCCCATCACACACAAAACAACCCCATCTCACACAAAACAACCCCATCACACACAAAACAACCCCATCTCACACAAAACAACCCCATCTCACACAAAACAACCCCATCACACACAACCCCATCAAACACAACAACCCCATCACACACAAAACAACCCCATCACACACAAAACAACCCCATCTCACACAAAACAACCCCATCACAAACAAAACAACCCCATCACACACAAAACAACCCCATCAAACACAACAACCCCATCACACACAAAACAACCCCATCACACACAAAACAACCCCATCTCACACAACCCCATCAAACACACAACCCCATCACACACAAAACAACCCCATCACACAAAACAACCCCATCAGACAAAACAACCCCATCACACACAAAACAACCCCATCTCACACAAAACAACCCCATCTCACACAACCCCATCAAACACAACAACCCCATCACAGACACAACAACCCCATCACAAACAAAACAACCCCATCACACACAAAACAACCCCATCACAAACAAAACAACCCCATCACACACAACCCCATCAAACACAACAACCCCATCACACACAAAACAACCCCATCACAAACAAAACAACCCCATCACACACAACAACCCCATCACACAAAACAACCCCATCACAAACAAAACAACCCCATCACACACAAAACAACCCCATCACACACAACCCCATCACACACAAAACAACCCCATCACACACAACCCCATCACACACAACCCCATCACACACAAAACAACCCCATCACACACAACCCCATCACACACAAAACAACCCCACCACACACAACCCCATCACACACAAAACAACCCCATCACACACAAAACAACCCCATCACACACAACCCCATCAAACACAACAACCCCATCACAGACACAACAACCCCATCCACACAAAACAACCCCATCACACACACAACAACCCCATCCACACAAAACCACCCCATCACACACACAAAACAACCCCATCACACACAAAACAACCCCATCTCACACAAAACAACCCCATCACACACAACCCCATCAAACACAACAACCCCATCACAGACACAACAACCCCATCCACACAAAACAAGCCCATCACACACACAACAACCCCATCACACACAACAACCCCATCACACACACAACAACCCCATCACACACAAAACAACCCCATCACACACAAAACAACCCCATCACACACAAAACAACCCCATCACACACAAAACAACCCCATCACACACACAACAACCCCATCACACACAAAACAACCCCATCACACACAAAACAACCCCATCACACACAAAACAACCCCATCACACACACAACACCCCCATCCACACAAAACAACCCCATCACACACAAAACAACCCCATCACACACAAAACAACCCCATCACACACACAACAACCCCATCAAACAAAACAACCCCATCACACACACAACAACCCCATCCACACAAAACAACCCCATCACACACAAAACAACCCCATCACACACAAAACAACCCCATCACACAAAACAACCCCATCAGACAAAACAACCCCATCACACACACAAAACAAGCCCATCACACAAAACAACCCCATCACACAAAACAACCCCATCACACAAAACAACCCCATCACACACACAAAACAACCCCATCACACAAAACAACCCCATCTCACACAAAACAACCCCATCACACAAAACAACCCCATCACACACAAAACAACCCCATCAGACACACAAAACAACCCCATCACACACAAAACAACCCCATCACACAAAACAACCCCATCACACAAAACAACCCCATCACACAAAACAAGCCCATCACACACAAAACAACCCCATCACACAAAACAACCCCATCAGACACACAAAACAACCCCATCAGACACACAAAACAACCCCATCACACACAAAACAACCCCATCACACACAAAACAACCCCATCACACACAAAACAACCCCATCACACAAAACAACCCCATGAGACACACAAAACAACCCCATCACACAAAACAACCCCATCAGACACACAAAACAACCCCATCAGACACACAAAACAACCCCATCACACACAAAACAACCCCATCACACACAAAACAACCCCATCACACACAAAACAACCCCATCACACACAAAACAACCCCATCACACACAAAACAACCCCATCAAACACAACAACCCCATCACACACACAAAACAACCCCCATCACAAACAAAACAACCCCATCACACACAACAACCCCATCACACAAAACAACCCCATCACAAACAAAACAACCCCATCACACACAAAACAACCCCATCACACACAACCCCATCACACACAAAACAACCCCATCACACACAACCCCATCACACACAAAACAACCCCATCACACACAACCCCATCACACACAAAACAACCCCACCACACACAACCCCATCACACACAAAACAACCCCATCACACACAAAACAACCCCATCACACACAACCCCATCAAACACAACAACCCCATCACAGACACAACAACCCCATCCACACAAAACAACCCCATCACACACACAACAACCCCATCCACACAAAACCACCCCATCACACACACAAAACAACCCCATCACACACAAAACAACCCCATCTCACACAAAACAACCCCATCACACACAACCCCATCAAACACAACAACCCCATCACAGACACAACAACCCCATCCACACAAAACAAGCCCATCACACACACAACAACCCCATCACACACAACAACCCCATCACACACACAACAACCCCATCACACACAAAACAACCCCATCACACACAAAACAACCCCATCACACACAAAACAACCCCATCACACACAAAACAACCCCATCACACACACAATAACCGCATCCACACAAAACAACCCCATCACACACAAAACAACCCCATCACACACAAAACAACCCCATCACACACACAACACCCCCATCCACACAAAACAACCCCATCACACACAAAACAACCCCATCACACACAAAACAACCCCATCACACACACAACAACCCCATCAAACAAAACAACCCCATCACACACACAACAACCCCATCCACACAAAACAACCCCATCACACACAAAACAACCCCATCACACACAAAACAACCCCATCACACAAAACAACCCCATCAGACAAAACAACCCCATCACACACACAAAACAAGCCCATCACACAAAACAACCCCATCACACAAAACAACCCCATCACACAAAACAACCCCATCTCACACAAAACAACCCCATCACACAAAACAACCCCATCACACACAAAACAACCCCATCAGACACACAAAACAACCCCATCACACACAAAACAACCCCATCACACAAAACAACCCCATCACACAAAACAACCCCATCACACAAAACAAGCCCATCACACACAAAACAACCCCATCACACAAAACAACCCCATCAGACACACAAAACAACCCCATCAGACACACAAAACAACCCCATCACACACAAAACAACCCCATCACACACAAAACAACCCCATCACACACAAAACAACCCCATCACACACAAAACAACCCCATCACACACAAAACAACCCCATCACACAAACAAAACAACCCCATCACACACACAAAACAACCCCCATCACAAAAGCCTTACTAAAGACTAAATATCCATGTATTTTAGTATTGCATTAGATTAAATTACAATAAAATTACATTGCCTTTATTACCTCCGCCAAGTTGTGTTTTCGGTGCCATTTGTCTGTTAGCAGGATTACTGCAAAACTACTGGGCTGATTTTCATGAAACTTGGTTGAAGCCAGGGTGTAGCATGGACCAAAGAAGAACCCATTACATTTTGGAGCAGATCCGAGGGGGCGGGGCTAGGGAAAAGGGGCTGTAGCTAGGGGTAGAAAGGTCGTAGAGATTCAGGGTTCGAGGCGTGGGTAGGGGGAGTGGCTAGGGGGATCTGGGCCTTGGCAGAGGTCTACACTCTCCAAGTGCACTTTATGAGATGAGGTTAGATTAGATTCTTACCCAGATGTTGCCATCCTGTAGATAAGGCCTCCAGTTTTTCCCTGTGTCGCTGTACAGCAGACGATACTGGCTCGTCCAATCAGAGCTACTGTAGCGGCCCTGTGTTGCTATGGCAAGCACCTGCTTCCTGGAACCCAAGTCCACCTGTAACCACTGATAACGGTCCGTATCCATGGGCGACCAGCCCCCAGCACCTACAGTAGTATTATGGGATGGTAGGAGGGAGGGGTCCAGAATGGAGAACATTCGGTGTCAACGAAACCTTTTCCAATGTAAAAAAAGAAAAAGAAAAGAAAACACACACACACACACACACACACACACACCTCCGAGAGTCCAACCCTTTATAACATTAACACACACACACACACACACACACACACACACACACACACACACACACACACGCACACACACACATACACACACACACACACACACACACACACACACACACAGCACACACGCACTCTCTGCCCATTCTAGGTCGATCTGACAAGTTCCTCATCTGTGTATTCAGGTTCATAAAGACATCCCCTCAAATCTGGTGTAAGCGGCATATCTTCATCGCTTTCATAGTCACACATGTTTAGTATGTTTTAGTAGCCTGTTTACAGAGCGCGCTGTGTCTGAAACACCTGTACACAGTGTTAGTGACCAGCGTGGATGCAGTGTGGAGCCAGAAAGTAGTGCCAATAAATAGCGTGGTCTGATCAACAGCAAGGCCCAATCCCAATTCTTTTCTTAACCCTCAATCTTAACCCTCAAGCTCAACCCTCAATCTTAGTAGCCCTCAAAACTAAGTGTTAAGGGCTATCTTGTGACTTTAAAATGGGACAGCCCTTAAAGGCAGATACGTCTTCAGACTGTGGGGGGCAGCAATATGCCAAAGCTCCGTCCAGTCTGTCAATTCAAAAGGAGAGGAAAAAAGCATCCCTACAAATATTTCCTTGATAATATAGATGTAGAAATTACGATAACCATTGTATTATCTCAGTTTAAATGTCATTTTATGGATTTCCGTTTTGGAGCCTAACACATTTGTTGTTGCTAACTATCGATAGTCAGTAGCCGTGCTGGTCAAGCCATATTATTATTATTATATTATAACATTGTTAACGTTGTTACGAAATGCCATAATTCTCGGTGGTAATGTCGTTGTTGAGTTGTTTTTATCAAGATACAGCCTACGTGTAATGCTACGCACCACAAAACAAGTGGGGGCTAGAATGACCGTGCTTTCCGACGTGAGGGCTGGCTTGACTGCAGTTAAACACTGCAGTCAAGCCAGCCCTCACGTCGGAAAGCACGGTCATTCTAGCCCCCACTCGTTAGCAACAACAATTGTTGTTAGGATTCCAAAACGGAAATCCATAAAATGACATTAAACTAAGCTAATACAATGGTTATCGTAATTTTTACATCGCTATTAACAAGGAAATACTTAACTTTGTAGGGCTCCTTTTTTCCTCCTTCGCCGCCATCTTCCATCTGAATGGATCTAGCTGATGACACGCAAGGGATTCTGGGATCGCACTCACTGCCAAGGGTGGTCCTGGAAAATCTCAAAACTGAGGGCTGTTCACCCCTCAAACTCGACCCTTAATTTAACACACTGAGAATCGGGACAGCACTAGCACTTCGCGGGAGTGCACATTTTTGAGACTGAGGGTTAAGATTGAGGGTTAAGATAGGAATTGGGATTGGGCCCAAGACTGCAGTTTTATTGTTGAAAGAGATGTCATAACACATGCATGCTTTCTTTAGGAGTAAAACTTGATAACTCCGTGACCCTAGAATGTCCGTCGGGACTCGTTTTTCTCCACTCAGATCAAGATAGAGCTCCGCCCACGGGACTCATGGATCAGCAAGTTAGCTTCCCATACATTCTACAACTGGTATGGAGTTCATACAACTTTATGTCCAATAATCTGAACTATCCCTTTAACTGGACATCCTATCCATGCACAGACTCATTGGTATTTATACATATATTAGATATTAGATATTAGATATAAACCTATAATTTCTGGTAAGATACAACAACAGCAAAGATCTGGAAATAGCCTGAATAACCAAATTAACCAATTGGCCATTGTTTCTCCAATGCTTGAATAAATGGGTGCCGGAAACATTGAAAATGTGGGTGGGACAATGTAGTGGGGGGTCTGGGGGGGGTCCTCCCCCAGAACATTCTTTGATGGAGTAGATGTCATGTCTTGTATTCTGGTGCCTTTTAACACAGTGGTTCTCCACTCAGATCAAGCTAGAGCTCTGCCCACAGGACTCATGGATTGGCAAGTCAGCTCCCCATACACTCTACAACTGGTATGGAGTTCACACAACTTTATGTCCAATAATCCAAACTATCCGTTTAACTCTAGTTACTATAAGGTACAATGATAAGTGAGAGGCCTACACACCCAGTATCAAACCTTATGGCACCATGACAAACTGTGTGCAAGGTTTGAAAGTCTTTGATCAGCCAAGGGTTGGACTTGTAATTTTCCCAACACACAAATGATCTTCATTTAGTTTTTTATCGTGTCAACCTGTACGGTACATGGGAGTGCAGTGATACATTTCGACGTGATGTACATTGCAGATAATTCCAAATGGTATAGAATGGAATAGAAAAGAAAAAGCACTTGAAAATAACTTAACAAATAAACAAACAAATGAAATGGATAAGAAGGGAGTCCCAGGACATACGAGTTTGTCAGCTTAATATAGTTCCAGAAATCAACCCAGGGTGCTGGTAGTGCCTCTTTCCTCCTTGCACTAGTATCTTATTGTGCATTAACTCGTCTCGCGGCCATAGTGGTTCCCACCATAATTACAGAGAAGTTTGCATTTGATATTCCTTGTATTTGTGTTCTTTCTGCTAATAGACACAGCCTTGGCGAGCTACTCTGAGCCAATTACCCAAACATTCCAAGACTTTTCCCCAAAACAACTGGATATTTCAGCATTCCCAAATACAATACAATAGTGTGCCAACCTCCCTCTGACACTTCCAGCACATGTTGTTTTCTAATATGCCCATTCTGTACAGTCTTAATGGTGTCAAATAGAAACCTTGTATTGGGTGAATTTCCCTTTAGCCTTATATCTTTCTCATTATTATACAGTATTTCAAAACATTCCTCCTTTGTCCATACATTCCAAATCATTTTCCCATAGTGTTTTTAAGTTCAGACAGTCATTACTAAACAGTTGGGTGGTTATTCTATACAACACAGGCTCGATGACATTCCCCAGGTAGTTTAAATTGATCCAGAACATAATTATCCTCACTATATGGAATCTTAGATGCAATACAATCCATAATTTCCTCAGTCTTAACTTTAACTGTAGCTTGAAGAGGGCACAAGGTTTTCATACCTACATAATTATCTGATCACACATACTTGATAGCTGCTAACACACACACACACACACACACACACATACCTCCTTCCCGGTTGAGTTTGGCGGAGTCAGCTCCATAGCCTGCAGCATAGAGCGATCACACACACACACACACACACACACACACACACACACACACACACACGTACCTCCTCTCCGGTTGAGTTTGGCGTAACCAGCTCCATAGCCTGCAGCATAGAGCGATGAGCTGGTGAAGGAGCTATAGGGCAGGGGCGTGGCCAGACTTTCCTCACACTTCCCTATATGGGCAGAGACACAGAAAGGTGGTGCTTGTCATAAGAAATACATGGAGAGCCAAAGTCACGCCCTCTTCAGGGATCGGCATGGGACCTAAGGGATTTCATTCCTCATTCATTTTCCCATAGACATTTTGTAAAATGCTTATAAAAAAGAGTTTTACTTGGGCAAACCAGGTGACTCAGCTATATTCAGAATCAGGAGAGACCATAGAACATGTTAGCCTGACATAAAAAACCCAAAAAACAAATGTATTATGTAATGTATTTTATTTTAATTTAGTCCTTCTTTTTTTATATCGCATGGGGGTGGTTGGCTTCCACGTTCATGCATTAAAATCGTTGAACGCACACCTGGGAGTTGATTATCCCTTACTTAGGCTCTAGACTGGATGGAATATTCCTTTAGCAATCCCTGATGTCATACTCTGTGGTCGTCCCTCAGATAACAAACACCTCAGTAGCAGTAGCAGAGCAGTTAATGCATCAGATCCATCAATACAGGAGTTTAACAGTGTCCCATCTCACTCCAACTTCCCTCTCCCACCGCCATCAGCCGACCAGCGATTCCCAACCTGTGGGCCACAGCACAATTGCAAGTGGTCCACCAACTCATTATATTTTCACTTTATTTTTATTTTTTCTTTACATTCTGAGAATGCATTATTTGGCCTCCATATTTTTTATGGGGCCGGAGGTGGGCCGCGAAAAGTTTTGAGATTTTGTTGGAAAAGGTCTGATATAGACGGTTTCAGCTTGGCAAGATAAACATTGTAAATGGCCCCTACTTAACTTCCTGTTGCAGTGCAGTATGATGCTAATACAATAGCAGAGGGGAAATAAGCTAGGTTTCAAACTGTTAGAGAACATTAGCACAGAGGTCCCCAACCTTTTTTCAACCAAGGCATGCCTGAAGCTTTCCTCCTTCTCCAAGGCACCCCAACTCTTTGAAGATTAAAAAAATGCATCAGAGTTTAAACTAAAAACAGTACACAATGAATTGGTTTGAAAATGTGTGTTTAAAACTGCTAAGTGAGTTACTACAATTGCAATGAAGAGTTCAAATCCATTGAACAAATAATCATATTCATGTAAAACTGAAATAATAAGACTAAACCATGAAACTTCAACAACATTCTATTTAATCATTGATGACTACAATATTATGAATAGGTAGGTTCTTTTGTTTTGGCTGGAAATAATGCCTTTGTCAAAATGAAACAATGCATATAACAAACAAACATGAATGACATGGCATGTAAATTTGGCCAAATGTAGTATTGCCCCAATTAGTTTAACAGGATAATAAAAGTAATAAATGAACTTTCATGCATGGGCAAGAATGCATTAGTTCAGTCAAACTATCATTAAATTCAATTAAATTCAATTCAATTCAATTCAATTCAATTCAATTACAGCCCTCAAGGACTGCACAATATGTGAGGAGACTCAGAGGGAATTCTTCACACAAATAAAAGGCAAATGCCTATATTTGATCAATTGTAAATAAAAAGAATAAGCCAATTAAAAATTAAATGACATTTAATTGAAAATGGATTCATATAAAAGAACTATGATTTTTTTCTGCTGAAAATAATGCCTCTGTAAAAATGAAATTCTCATTTGAACCCTCATTCTGAGATTATTATTTCACATGTGAACCAAACAGGTAACTCACAACTTTAATAACTTACTGTAACAATAAATAATCATGACAGAATTATACATTTAAATTGGTGGAAATTGAGAGGAATACAAAACAAAAACATAATGTTGCCCCATAGCAACCCGTCCGACCATAGCAACGTCTGCTGTAGGACCACTTGACGCAAGTTGAAAAATAATAGTAATTATTAATATATATCTTTCCAATCTGAGCAATATCTATTTTATTTGTTTATGAACTCCATTGCACATTTAATAAACTAAAGTTTAGGCTTTATGAGGTAAAGTTGTGAAACAAGCACAATTTTTATCCCCGAAGTAGATCTGGGGGCACCCCCGGACACGTGCTAGGGTGCCACGGCACCCACTTTGGGAACCTATATGCTCTAGCACAGTGCTGACCAATTTGGGGCCCGCGCACCACCCTCTGCCGATCTGGGGAGAGCCGAAACTGGCTCCATGCTTCCTCCGAGACATGGGCAGTTAGCCAGTTTTCACCTGACAGGGGAAGCTTCACCGGTAGGACATAGCACGTGGGAGGTTCACGCTATTCCAACCAGTTCCCCTCCCTCTGAACATTTTCAAAGTACCTTTAGGATTTTTCAAGTTGTGAAGTCAAATTTCTCTCTTGATTACAAAGGTGGAAAATACAACTGTTTTTAACTGGGTGTTTTTACTGATTAAATGTTTAAGCTCCCCACAAATGCAGATGTTTTTTTTTATATATATAACCAATTGCAAATTATTACAATTACCAAACAGATAAAAAGTAGATTATTATATTGAAATGTTATTTTAGATTTAGAGTGTAAATTTTCTATAAAACACAATACATTTTAATGTAATTCCACAACGTTTATTTTTGGCCCTCGGCCCTCCACCCAGATTGAGGTACGTGTGTCGTTGCCTGGGAAACGCACATCCCATAATAGAACTGTTCGCATCGCATCCCATAATAGCATGATGATACTGCCATGATACTGGGATGCCATTGCGAACATAGATGCGAACAGGTTAGCTAAAAGTTTAGTGTCGCCAGCGAGGGCCCCCACCGTTGTGATCGGGGGACGTTTCGAAATCCCTCCAGGCCTGAAAATGTTTTTAGAGGGAAACACTGCTGATGAAGGTGCATCACAAACGGTCCGTTCTGCTGCAACTCTACTGTGCTGCTGGTATTAGCTGCTAACTTCAACTCTACTGTGCTGCTGGCATTAGCTGCTAACTTCAACAACTCTACTGTGCTGCTGGCATTAGCTGCTAACTTCAACTCTACTGTGCTGCTGGCATTAGCTGCTAACTTCAACTCTACTGTGCTGCTGGCATTAGCTGCTAACTTCAACAACTCTACTGTGCTGCTGGCATCTTCAACAACTCTACTGTGCTGCTGGCATTAGCTGCTAACTTCCAGGAACACTACTGTGCTGCTGGCATTAGCTGCTAACTTCCAGGAACTCTACTGTGCTGCTGGCATTAGCTACTAACTTCAACTCTACTGTGCTGCTGGCATTAGCTGCTAACTTCCAGGAACTATTGAGAGGCTCCATGATCTGCTATTGCTGTAAAAAGAAGAAGAGAGAATCACTTTACACCAACTTTCCATCAGTGTCTGTCACCAAAGGGTAAAGCTGTAGTTGATTGTAGCTCCATTTGAATGTTTAGAAAACTGTATGGAATTTAAGGTATTGCTTGTCTCACAGGTGGTTGAGAATACAGCATTATTTAGTTTTACTGGAGACCACTGTCAACTCCCTGATCACTACCTGATCACTCGCTGCTGTGGATGAAGTTAAGAGTTGGCTACAAAATGCTACAAACTCAAGAAGTATCCACAACATCAAAAACTAAAAAGCAGGTGAACCGAATTGTGCCAGATGCATTCTTAAACTCAGATATGTTGAAACTTATTGAGAGACTACAACAAGCGTTTAATAAAACACCAGAGGAGTTGGATAAATGAGTTTTGTACACGAATACAAGCAGACTTGATTGATAATGGGGATAAATGTAAATTTAGGAAATCAAAACAGATTAAATCTTATTGGAATAAGGAGTTGGATGATTTATGGCCGGGCATGCGTAGCGCTGAACAACCTTTTTTATGTAAAGATCATAGAGTGAGAAAGCAGCTTAACACGTTCACTGCCAATGACGTGTTGATACGTCAAAAAAAATCCAACGGTTGACTGCCAATGACGTGTTGATACGTTGATCTAACCCTTTTACATCTCTTATATAAATATTGAAGCCACCGAACGTGTACAACCCATTCCACCGACCCACTAAGTGGCGACAGTGCTCTCCAGACTAGAAAAAGCCGAGCCAAAACTGCAGGGGAACGCGCGATGAAACCATTCTCATACTGTAAAATGGATTGGCGAAAACGCTTTCGCTTTCGCGCTGATTGCTGGCGGTGGGGGATTGCAAATTTGCATAATAGATTATGGGTGCAACACACTTTGAAACACGCAGCATAAATAAGACCAGAATCGCAAAAGAAACCCCGTTTCTTGGGGTTTCTCAACCGAAAACCCCAAGAAACGAGCGAGCCCATCCTCGCCCAGCGGCCGCCACAGGAGCAGCAGCAGCAGCAGCAGCAGAAACGAGCTTGTGACACGCCCGCTGCAGCCAAGAAGAACACACACGGAGGGAGGAGTTTGAAGTAGAGGGGGGTTTCCTGCTGTTATGGAGGAAATTACTGTTCAAAACTATTGTTTAGATGTCTGACGTCTTACTGATGCCAAAAATGAATGGTTAAAGTGACTGTTCTATCGAATTTCACAAAAAGCTATTTATCTCAGCTTAAATTTTCAGACGCTGAAACCATGCTGTATTCAAGTGCTAATGCCTACATAACTACTAACTCTACAAACTAACTCTTTTAGACAGAGAAAGCACACATTCTATTAGTTCTTTTGAGATATTTTGTGTTCACAAAATCTTAGCAGAAAAGAATCCTCGGTCTTGAAAGATGAGCCAGAATCCTCAAAAAAAACCTCTGGCAGAAGCTACCTACAGTAAAAAAAAAATGGCTGGCAGTGAATGTGTTAAGATCATCATTTATAGGCATAAACAACATATATTTTTCTTTTTTCTTTTCTTTTTTATACATTTTAACATTTTACAGAACAACACAAGAAGAAAGTAAACAACTAGAACGACCGCAACGCGGACTTATGCCTCCGCATTAGTTCATTCTGGAGTCCAAATCGCCATTTGAGGCAAATTGGAAGAGATTCCGTCAAGGCGCTCCTGTGATGTTGCGTTACAGAGCTTGGAAATTGGGTGTGTGAGAGGTCACAGTGAGCTTGAACTTTGACCACCAAAATGTAATCAGTTCATCCTTGAGTCCAAGTCGATGTTTGAGACAAGTTTGATTAAATTCCGTCAAGGCATTCCTGAGATATCACGTTAACAAGCTTGAAAATGGCGTTTGAGAGGTCACAGTGACCTTGACCTTTGACTTTTGACCACCAAAATGTAATCAGTTCATCCTTGAGTCTAAGTAGATGTTTGAGGCAAATTTGATGAAATTCCGTCAAGGTATTCATGAGATATCGCATTAACAAGCTGGAAAATGGCGTTTGAGAGGTCACAGTGACCTTGACCTTTGACCTTTGACCACCAAAATCTAATCAGTTCATCCTTGAGTCCAAGTCGATGTTTGAGACAAGTTTGATTAAATTCCGTCAAGGCAGTCCTGAGATATCGCGTTAACAAGCTTGAAAATGGCGTTCGAGAGGTCACAGTGACCTTGACCTTTGACCTTTGACCACCAAAATCTAATCAGTTCATCCTTGAGTCCAAGTCGATGTTTGAGACAAGTTTGATTAAATTCCGTCAAGGCATTCCTGAGATATCGCGTTAACAAGCTTGAAAATGGCGTTCGAGAGGTCACAGTGACCTTGACCTTTGACCTTTGACCACCAAAATCTAATCAGTTCATCCTTGAGTCCAAGTCGATGTTTGAGACAAGTTTGATTAAATTCCGTCAAGGCATTCCTGAGATATCGCGTTAACAAGCTTGAAAATGGCGTTCGAGAGGTCACAGTGACCTTGACCTTTGACCTTTGACCACCAAAATCTAATCAGATCATCCTTGAGTCTAAGTCGATGTTTGAGGCAAATTTGATGAAATTCCGTCCAGGCGTTCCTCAGATATCGCGTTAACGAACCTCGTACGGACGGACAACCCGGATCCATAATGCCTCCGGCCTGGCTATCGCCGGCGGAGGCATAAAAACAGGCTCAAACACAGAGAAAAAAAGTATATTTCCGCCCGACATCGGTCACATTGATAACGTTTGGCTTGCGGCTACAGCTAGCTAATGGGTTTATCAGCCAATGGTGACGTTCGTTGACGTCAGGGGAGTCTCAAAATTCACCACACAGATTTCTCTCACAAATGTAGAAAGAGGTTCACAAATGAGAAGCAGTTTAAATGCACATTCAGCAATTTGCATGATCTGTGAATTTATATTATTTAAGTGTGCCTCAAAATAATATTTGTGAAGCAGAGCGTGTGCATTTCCGAATTTATATTACAAGTTTGCATAAAAATTATATTTGTGAACCAGAGCGTGTGCATTTGCGAAACAGATTGTGTGCATTAGTGAGTCCGAAATACAACTGCGAAACAAAGCATGTGCATTCGTGAAAAACCCTGCGAGAGTTCATTCATAATGAGACTGTTCTAAGCCCATACTTTCTTACCAGCAGACTCGGCAAATAGGGCATTGGGAGGTGTTATAGGTAAAAACTAAAATGCTGAGAGATGAGCTTTTCAACATGATGTAGCCTATGTCCTGTCCCGATTATGTGTCAGGAATATGGGGCTATAAAATGTTTCAGAAAAATGAACGTGTCCATAATCGGGCAATTAGATTTTTTTGATCATTTTCATTAATTTTCCAATTCCCACAGAATATTTTCTTCTATGACTACATGAAGACTGAATATCCCAAAAGAAAGAAGAGAGCCTCTACTTTCATAGGGGGGAAAAAGTTAGATTCTACCTTCTCCCGTTCTTTATTTATCGACACCTGAATGTAGGTCGTTTTCACCAAAAACACCAGTGTGTGACCAGAAAGCGGAGGAAAAGGCATTTTTGTAAATGAAGTCATCCTCACGGCTCCTGACCCGAATAAATGCCTTTGATGGCGGAAACTGGCTGATGTTACACTCAACTATGATCCCCATAATGATTTGGTTTCCCCTTCCGGTCAAACTCGGCCGTGGGCACAGCTTTTACCGTAACACTGGTGTGAGAAAGAGATTCACCCCGCTATTGAGAGAGGCGAGCCCGGGTCGCGCGTTCGTCTTGCACGGGGAGGCGACTGGTTGTCTGTGACTGTGTACAGTATGTCAGGAGCAATCTACCGGCTGAAATTTACACGGTGTGAAGAGTTTAGGAACTAATTCCTGGGAACATGTGATTTGTGGACATGTTGTCAGAGTTGAAAAGAAAATCCTTCACATTTGAGTGACAGGCTGCCCCAGTTTGGTTGGCTGCCTTGCTGTATTTCCGTCTTCAATTGCTCCATTTAGATTTTGGTCCCTCCTCTCGTCTTGTCGTTCGCGATGTCCTGACACCAGGTATCCCAGCATGCTTTGCAAGGTGGTGAGCGACAGACGGCAGCGAGGGAAGGAGGGGCCATTTCGAAATCGACCAATTGAAGAGGGAAATACAGCAAGGCAGCCAACCACACTGTAGAAGCGGGGCAGGGCTCACTGGACGATAACGAATATATCACCCACATCACTTGGTGGTGTGTAGGACCCGTCAGGGTGGGAAGCTGGATTGGGGGTATGTGTCCTGGTTGCTGCACTAGCGCCTCCTCTGGTCGGTTGGGGCGCCTGGTCGGGGTGGAAGGGAACTCGGGTGAAAAGAAGCGGCTGGCATGTATCGGAGGGAGCATGGTGCTAGTCTCCCCTCTCCCCAGATCAGCAGAGGGTGGAGCAGCGACCGGGGCAGCCAATAGTGCAGCATGGGGATAAATTGGCCAAGTATAATTGGGGAGAAAATGTGGAAAAATCAGGAAAAAAAATATATATATATATATATAAATGTGAAAAATATATTAAAGACGGCAGGAAATTACATCTCAGGGTCTGTGTTGACGTATCCGAGTGAAAACAAGCATTGCTTTGACTGGAACAGGGTCTAGAGGCGGGACATGGTGTGTGGATGATATTTTGATTTGACGGTTCTGGGGACTGGAGTTGACATTGGCCAATCCTGGCGCTTGTATTCTGTGAATCCCAGTCGGTGAAATCGATGGATCCCACCGGACTTGGGGGCAGAACGAGCTGTATTTTACCAGACAAATCTGAAACCTACCGGTCATGTTCCAATAACAGTCCATGTACAAACACAATATAATGTAAATACAGCGCTATGGAGTGCATAGTCACTGCTGGCTCACTGCGCGAGCCCACAGGGCAGAGGACCAGGTGTCTGCCTCCGGACAGACTGCAGTTTCCAAGCCGAGGCAGAGAGTGCTGCCTGTCGGCTTGACATGTCCAAGGGGCCGGGGGAAGAGCCAGTTACGTTAACGTTATTCCTGGAATGTAAGTTTAATAAGCCAGTTACATGTCTTTGCATTCTAGATTAAATGAAGACATTACCGTTTATTTTATTTTGTATGTTACATACTTATTAGCCAAGTATGTATTAGAAAAGTCTCCCCAGGTTACAGATACTAGGCAGCCATCTTGCCTGCTCAGAATGTTCTCCTCGAAATGATTGATTGGCAGCTGTCATGTCGTGATATGATTGGTTGAAATGGGGTAGAAATTTGATAGTACTGAATGACATCAGCATATTGTAATTTTGAATTAAATCCTGAAAAATCGACTTTTGATGTGAAAATTAGATTTTTGTGATTTTTTTGGCATGCATTATTAAATAGGTGCACTGAATATAGAGGTGCTCTGATCGATGGACACGCGATCTGAATCTGCCGATTTTGACCTCAAATATGCGCTCGGCAGTTTGCAGATATGTTGCTCTATTGTTGCCGATCTATGTAGCCGATCATGCTGCACGTGAGAACCATGAGACAACGTTTTCATGATAGAAAATGTCTATCGTTTCACTATCGTTTATAATTTAGTTGCAAATCACAGCTTTGCTTTCGTCAGTGTTTTTTTTACTCACCTCCATGCCGCACCTAGTCTCTCCCCAGACTCAAATATTACGTTGAATCGTTGTGCTCCGCATACTACATAAGTGAGTCTGTGCCAGTTAAAGGACGGCTTTCCCGTCGGGAATATGAATATATATTAAATCTCACGCCCCTAAGGTTTTCGAATCCGTTGAAATTTTTGAAATTGGTTGTTCACTGCCTGACCTATCAACCATCTCTCACATTATTTCCATGACGCTCTGACGCAAAACGCGTCGGGGCGACAAGTCCAGCCTTGCGGAAGTCGAGCACCTATGAACTACAGTGTTGTGGGCCTGTGCCTCTAGAGGTCCTCCATGCCCCTTCAGAGGTCTTGAAGAAAAACAAAAGGCAGCCATCTTTTTCCACCGCCTAGCCTACGGTAGCTAATATTAGCTTCCTATAGCTCCTTGCAAAGAGACCATATCTTTGCAATCTGGCGGCATTGGAAAGCTCGTCAAATTTTACATCTAGTAGTAGGTGCTTTGAAGTAACGAAATCAACGCTGAGCAATGTACCCGTTTTTACACATTTTTACATGAAATAGTTACAACATCAGATGCGCGTAACTCCTTGGAAAATGCCTTAAAATGCATGAATTTTTTTTTATGAAGACATCTCCTGACATATATACTTAGGTTTAAATTTGGTGCAATTTGGAGGCAATTTTATTTTTTATTTTTTATTGTTCTACTAAATGTTTTTATGTCGAAGCCTACTTCTTCTTCTTCTTTGACTTTTATGGCAGTTGGCAAGTATATATGTGCATTACCACCACCTACTGGAGTTTGATATCAGCCAAATGCCTGAGGGGTGGGCGTGGAAACGAAGGCCTCGCGAGCCCAGTGCATTGTGGGAAATGTAGGATTTCGTGTCCCCGCACCCGCACCTCCCCTCCACCACCCCCCCCCCCCCCCACACACACACACAGAGTGGATTTCGGTTGATATCTCTGGCTGTGAAAAACCAATTTCAAAAATTTCAACGGATTCGAAAACCTTAGGGGCGTGAGATTTAATATATATTCATATTCCCCACGGGAAAGCCGTCCTTTAACAGCCACTGCTGGTTTTGAAGGCGGGTTGAAATTGAATGAGTGACAGGTCGTAGCACCGATGAGAGAGCAAATGGGCTGCGCCTCCCGTGTTGTCTGATCGCAAAGTCGTTACTGATTGGAGAGGACTGAATCCATCACTGGCATATGACTGGCCAAGTGAACAGTTCCCTCCCATAACCAGCCCTCTGAGGGAAAGTGTCCCAGACCCAGAGAGAGTGCAGAGCATGTAGTAACGTGCAGTAACGGCCAAATTCCACTGAGTCCGTGTTCGGTCCGTCTGCGCTGCGGTACGGCTTCGGAGCCGATACGTTTCCACTCTAATCATTGTGTCAACTCCCACCTACTCCGCTGCGTTGCGTGTCTACTCCGTCCCAGCTCCGACGATCCGGAGCTCTTGAAAAAGATACGCAAGGCTTCTATTTTTCACGGATGTCGGAGCAAAGCTGCAGCAAGTTGGGCAGAGCCAGGCATGGAGTCAACAGGGCAGAGGTGTTTACAGCATTCAATATCAAGCCAGAGGACAAACATGTATGAGGAAAAGTTCATCATTGAAGTGGAAAACCACAAAATAATATATGACACAACACATCCTTTTTACAAGGACAACACTAAGCAAGTCCACCCCTCCTCTGCTTCTCCAGTTGGGAACAATGATCTTCTGCCTGTTTGTTGTTGTATTTATCCCACATACAAATTATCTTGCGCGAATGCGCGCAATTTCACCGCGAGAACTTGTCGGTCTCGTCACTCCAGCTGTCTGGCGGAGCGGAGCCGTGACGTGCTCTGTACGTGAGTGTTGGCGGAGCACAGAGCACGGAGCAAAACCAGAGCACACCCGCAACGCAACGCAAATGCAACCAGTGGAATCCCGGCATAATGTAGTGTATATCAGCATAAGAACTCTCATGGGTCTGGCATCGAGACTATGCCGCACCAGACTCTGTCAACACGCCCCCTTGCGTCTTTGAGTCACACAAATCAGCCGGTGAGTAGAGCAGGTATAAGTTATCTCCAGTCCTACCGCCTCCCGAGGCATTTGCGCTGTGTTAAGTCCGCGTTTGATCCATATTTGCGTGTGTGCTCGTAACGTTAAACCGGGCAAAACATCTCCTCTCAACCTCTCGTCATCACAAGGAAATCCATTGAGGAGCTGACAGACTTGACAACAGCTGTTCTAATCTTGTAATCAACTAGCCAACTAATTAACAACTAGCCAACTAATTAACTAACCTGAACTGACAACAGCTGTCACCAGCCGTGCGTTGGCAAAGCTTTGGTTAATAGCTTTGGTTAGCTTTAGCAGCTTTAGCCTATAAATCTATAAAATAGTTTCCTTTGGTCTTAAGTTATTTTTCTTGTGTAACAGGGAAATCCCGGAATGGAGTAGCCTATTTTTGTTGAGTGAACTGAACTGCATTGAACTGGTAACATGGAAATCCCGAAGTGGAAAATGTTTGTTCCTTTAAACTGAACTGATTCCAATTATCTCACCAAAACAAATCATGTTGGCAGTTTCCTTTAGTCTACACAATATAAAATATTGATGTAGGGAAAAAAAGAAAATGTGCTGCACTTTCAATTTGATGCATGAAATGTAGGCCTATATGTCAAATGGAAACTGTTCTATAATAGACTGCTATAGCTGCTTAAAAGAAATCTGTGATCGGTCGGGCAGATATTTCTCATAGGCGATCGGTGGCAAAAAAAACATGATCGGCGCACCCCTAACTGAATACCCAGGGATGTGATCTAAAATAGGAAAAAAAAACATTTTTCATTTCAGCTCGACTTAAAATATAATTTGCCCAAAAGTCAGAGATCACTCCTTCCATAGCTAAGATGTGCTATATTACCACTTCATATTGAAATTGGAAGATATGAGAATTTATGAACACTGTGAGTTGAATGAAGTGGAGAATAAAATTCATTTTATATTATATTGACTTTATATCATGATTTAAGACAAGCCTTATATTATTCAATAAACATTATGTTCCTGACTTAGATTTGATAGGCATGGAGAATGGAGCTCTAATGGAGTATGTTTTTGGCAATGTGTTTGCTTTCTCTGAATATATCTCTAAAGCTTGGGCCAGGAGGAGACAAATAATGTGATAGATAACATTATATTATTA
>NC_139635.1:3048912-3053912 GCF_964638095.1 Poromitra crassiceps | reverse complement strand
CTTTGTGACAATAAATAAAAAGCAGATACCAATAACATCATCTGATCTGACTGACAATAGTAGCTAGTTCTAGCAGCTCATACAGTGCTGTGCCACAAGCAAAAGCTGACCAGATATTACAAAAACACGTCCTCTTTATGATACTGGAATACTGGAAACTCAGTTCATACAATGACCAATTTCTCCAGCGCACTTTGCCCATCGTTGTTGTTGATGTGGTAAACGGCCGGCCTCTCCATCATGATTGGCGAGAAGGCAACACTTTGCCGCCGTAAATATCCTTCTCCTCGCTGTCTGCTGGCGAGTTAGGCCAGGCAATCTGCAGCCTGCTCGCTGCCCTCTTACACACTTCATGCAGCACGATATCGGGTGGAGCGAAGGAAGGCTGTGTATCCCCACTAGCACCACTGTGAGAGCGGAGCAGATGGGAGGAGGACTCATTGCTGAGCTCCTTGTCGATATCTTCCTCCTCGTCTCCGTCATCGGGTTCTCCGTCTGACTCGAGGAGGTAATCTTAGCCTACATTCACACAGGACGCCGAATGTAAGCAGAACTGAAGCTTGAAGCAGGCACAAGCTGAACGTACTAGGGGTGCACCGATTGCAATTTTGTTGGCCGGTTCCGATTTCCGATTTTTGAATAGTCTGACTTGCCGATACCGATTTTTGCCGATTCCGATTTTCTTTCTAAGAACAAGAATTGATAGCTTACACAACCGTTTTTGTAACTTTGTTTGAAAATTAAGATTCATATAACAATTCTTATCATTTGCAATAGAAGTAGGACCATCTCACTCAAACACATCTCAAAATAAAAGTGTTCCAGGTTACTGGACAGAGCTTTTTTGTGCAAATAGGCCTACAATGAATACAAAAATTCAATAAAATCCAATAGCCTATATCCCACAGCTATCGTGCATTTACTTTTCCAAAAGAAAACAGGTGCAACAGAACATCAAAATGATCCATGGACAAGGAGTTTATAGCCTGGCTCCAGACCAGTCCTCTTGAGTAGAGGGGAAATGAGTTTATGAGTTACAGTAACGATCTTCAGTCTGAATATCAGGCGGAGTTTACACACAGTCCGAAATTTCGTATGCGTTTTTTTTTAATCTGCCATCCGAAAAAAGATCGTCACGCACAGAAAACCTTGCACACTTGTGAGTCCAATGCATTTTTATTATTATGTCCGTCGTTCTATTTGCAATACGAAACAAATAGTCTCTCCTGTATCCACGTTACAACATGACTGACAGGCTGAGGCAGCAGCGCTGATGTGGAATGGAAAAGGCAGGTCGGGGAATGGTTATACTGGACACAATGCTCGCGTTCACCTCGCCAAGCCGGCTGTGCGCTGTGGCCGGGTGCAGCAGCACTGATTCCCGGGTAGAGAGAGCAGAGAGAGAGGGGCCAGTGAGGTGAAGCGAGCCACTCAGACTGGACTCCAGCCGAGCGGGACTCGGCCGCACCTCTGTCTCCACGGCTTATTTTCGACTTGCATGTGTGACAAACTTTGTCTACGAGCTTTGTCTACTTCACTGACGGTGAAAAAATTCCACAACGAGGAAGGTATGCTGGCGTGTGTGGTGTGGTGGCTGGGTGCCTGTCTTGGTGCTTTGTCACGTGAAAATCGGCTCACAGAATCGGCTATTTAGAGTGACCGGCGCAGATCACCGATCGAGGCCGATCACGTGAAAATCGGCCATTTCCGGTCACGTGCCGATCGATCGGTGCATCCCTAGAACGTACGCCTTGTTGTTCAGACAAGACGCCTTCTCTTTTCCTCTCAGCTCCTCTCAGCGCCTACTCTCGTGCCTTGAACCCGCCCACAACTCCCACTGACTTCATGCCTCACGGCTTCACGGCTTCAGCGTCAAGCTTGGAAATTCGGCATCAGGCCTGAGTGATCGCTTCGGTGACTCCTGACACAGTGCTTCCACATGACGCAGGGCAGTGACGAGACTCAACGTCTGTCTTCTTCTTCTTTGCACCGCTTCCCGAGGCCTCGGGAGAGGCGGCAGTTGCCATAGTTATTCGGACCTTGATGGTTCGTGAATACACCCAGCCAGCTAGCTTGTGACGGCTAGCGGAGATGTAGCTATAGCAGTTAGAACGCTTGACATGACCGCTAACTGTGCAATGTTAGTTTATTATTGTATGTTTATAGCAGCTAACAAAAGCATCCTCCAAACTTTGACAGCTAAGCTAAACACTTAGATAATAGTTAGGTAGCGTCAGCAAAGACCGACCCGATACGTTTTTCCGTGGTGTAGGGAAAAATTAATCCAGCACCGTTTAATCAGATCAAGAAAGTCATGCTGGGTGACTACCCTCACGGCTCGTCTGTGAGCAGTTGAATGGATATCCAGATAAGGAAGCGCTGAGGAGCAGGTATGATCTTCACGGGGAAGAAACAAAGAATGATGGGAGGGGCTCTTGCGGCCCCTCCCATCATATAGGGGGACGGTCTGTCCCGGTCATCTGAAAGATGATTGGTCTGTCAGTTGGCAGACGTGGTGTTATTGGAGCTTCCATGATCGGTCACGTCAAGGGCCGTTTCCCATAGATGAGATACCAAGTGAGAGGTTGAAAAAGAACAGTCAGAGAAGGCTTGGTGTAGTAACAGTTAGAGAAGGCTTGGTGTAGTAACAGTCAGAGAAGGCTTGGTGTAGTAACAGTTAGATAAGGCTTGGTGTGGTAACAGTTAGAGAAGGCTTGGTGTGGTAACAGTTAGAGAAGGCTTGGTGTGGTAACAGTCAGAGAAGGCTTGGTGTGGTAACAGGCAGAGAATGCTTGGTGTAGTAACAGAGAAGGCTTGGTGTGGTAACAGTCAGAGAAGGCTTGGTGTGGTAACAGTCAGAGAAGGCTTGGTGTGGTAACAGTCAAAGAAGGCTTGGTGTAGTAACAGAGAAGTCTTGGTGTGGTAACAGTCAAAGAAGGCTTGGTGTAGTAACAGTCAGAGAAGGCTTGGTGTGGTAACAGTCAGAGAAGGCTTGGTGTAGTAACAGTCAGAGAAGGCTTGGTGTAGTAACAGAGAAGTCTTGGTGTGGTAACAGTCAAAGAAGGCTTGGTGTAGTAACAGTCAGAGAAGGCTTGGTGTGGTAACAGTCAGAGAAGGCTTGGTGTAGTAACAGTGAGATAAGGCTTGGTGTAGTAACAGTCAGAGAAGGCTTGGTGTAGTAACAGTCAGAGAAGGCTTGGTGTAGTAACAGTCAGAGAAGGCTTGGTGTGGTAACAGTCAAAGAAGGTTTGGTGTAGTAACAGTCAGAGAAGGCTTGGTGTGGTAACAGTCAGAGAAGGCTTGGTGTAGTAACAGTCAGAGAAGGCTTGGTGTGGTAACAGTCAGAGAAGGCTTGGTGTGGTAACAGTCAAAGAAGGCTTGGTGTAGTAACAGTCAGAGAAGGCTTGGTGTAGTAACAGTCAGAGAAGGCTTGGTGTAGTAACAGTCAGAGAAGGCTTGGTGTAGTAACAGTCAGAGAAGTCTTGGTGTAGTAACAGGCAGAGAAGGCTTGGTGTAGTAACAGTCAGAGAAGGCTTGGTGTAGTAACAGTCAGAGAAGGCTTGGTGTAGTAACAGAGAAGGCTTGGTGTGGTAACAGTCAGAGAAGGCTTGGTGTAGTAACAGTCAGAGAAGGCTTGGTGTAGTAACAGTCAGAGAAGGCTTGGTGTAGTAACAGTCAGAGAAGGCTTGGTGTAGTAACAGTCAGAGAAGGCTTGGTGTAGTAACAGAGAAGGCTTGGTGTAGTAACAGTCAGATAAGTCTTGGTGTGGTAACAGTAAGAGAAGGCTTGGTGTAGTAACATAGAAGGCTTGGTGTAGTAACAGTCAGAGAAGGCTTGGTGTAGTAACAGTCAGAGAAGGCTTGGTGTAGTAACAGTCAGAGAAGGCTTGGTGTAGTAACAGTCAGAGAAGGCTTGGTGTGGTAACAGTTAGAGAAGGCTTGGTGTGGTAACAGTCAGAGAAGGCTTGGTGTGGTAACAGTCAGAGAAGGCTTGGTGTAGTAACAGTCAGAGAAGGCTTGGTGTAGTAACAGTCAGAGAAGGCTTGGTGTGGTAACAGTTAGAGAAGGCTTGGTGTAGTAACAGACAGAGAAGGCTTGGTGTAGTAACAGTCAGAGAAGGCTTGGTGTAGTAACAGTCAGAGAAGGCTTGGTGTAGTAACAGAGAAGGCTTGGTGTAGTAACAGTCAGAGAAGTCTTGGTGTGGTAACAGTCAGAGAAGGCTTGGTGTAGTAACAGTCAGAGAAGTCTTGGTGTGGTAACAGTCAGAGAAGGCTTGGTGTAGTAACACAGTCAGTAGTAGGATGACTCCTACATGAAGGCATACAGGATGTGGCTGAAGAGAAAAGGAGTAGTCAGCAGTTTGGTGTAAGCATGGAGATGTTGCAGCAGGACTCCCTCTGGACTTTCTCTACAGATCAACACAAACAGCAAACTTCTCCACACACTAACTGTACTGCAGAATAGTCTCGCTTGCCAGACTCTCTCCTGCGCTGTACCAGTGTAGGAGAGAGTCTGGCTCCTCTTACTCTCACTCTGGTATAGCGGGGGGGAAAGGCTCTGTTATCTTTACAACCATCCACCAAAAGTACCAAGCAGGCCTGCTTTATTGGACAATCCACAACTTTGTCAAAACTTGCCATTTTCAGTGTGTAGGTTGCTAGCTTGCTAGCTAGCGTTGTTGTTGATTCACAGCGGCGGAGGCCTTTGAGAGCGACACGCTGGGAGCGGAAAGGGATTTCCTTTTGGAATGGTCGGAGCCAATGACAGAGCTTTATCCCCGCAGCCTGCTTCCATCAGAGTACTGCAGAAACATCAGGTTTAGTTGCAGTACGTTCAGACGGGGCTACAGTGTAAAAGTATGGGTGGTCTCCACCAGGCTGAGACGCGCTGGAGGTGACCCCACCTTAAAGGAATTCTCTAGCAGTGGTTCCCAAACTGGGGTGGAGGTACTACAGGGCGTACTTGAAAGAAAGGGGAAAATGGAAACATGTAAGAATAAAT
>NC_139635.1:2968912-3046412 GCF_964638095.1 Poromitra crassiceps | reverse complement strand
CACAGCCTGGGCCGAGCGGAGCTGTAGATAGCTAGGGGGATGTTGATATATCAATTGATAGCCTTGCTTGTTACGTCCAAGTCAGGTTTGTTATCGATGGTCAAATTCGTTTTGACAATCCCTTGCCCTTGCTTTATATAATTGTTTTACAGCCCCCCGGGCAGGGCGGGGAGCTTCACACTATTGTCGTCACATTCAAGCTACAAAACTACAGCTAATGTAGCTAGTTTCCCAAATGCTTGTGACTATAAGTGTGCCTCTCCTAGCAAAGGCTACACGGACCAAACCAAAATGAGGACTTGGAGAAGTCAGCAAGTTGGACTAACGTTACAAGTTCTGAAAATGTGTGCCTTCGTCATTCATCGGTTGTTCATGTCTATGAAAGGCAGCTGTGCTGCTAGGCTAATAGCAAGTGCTAACGTTACCCAGCCGGTGGTAAGTAACGTTAGCGCTTCCTAGCTCCTAGGTACAACCGATGCTGGAATGAGACACATATTTTCAGAACTTACCACTTCAGTCCTACATCCTGGCTCACTTCCAAGTCGTCTCCTTGTTTTTGCGGTCTGAAATCCGTTATTCCATGAGACTACTGTTGTAGACAGCCAGGTTGGAGAGAGCCTGGTGACGCGGGTTAGGTTGACAAGTTGGCAGTATACTGGAGCAGTCAGAACAGGGAAGGGAGGGGCAGGGGGGACGGGTGAAGGCTATGGCGCGTGCGCACTGCCGGCCCGGGCTAGGCTTGTCATCACCATGGTAACAAGTCTTACCTGACGTCACTAGAACTATTGCTCTCGCACAAATCGGCACAAATCCATGTCCTCTCGTCTAGGAGACTTCATGGGGGGGGGGGGGGGGGGGGGGGGTTCATGGGGGTAACATTAAAACACTTTCAACTATTTATTTGAAGCTTAGACCATGTTTAATATGACCATCCAAGATTGTAACAACATATATGATACAAAATTAAGAAATGCATAATATGGCCCCATTTTAAAAATGCTTAAATGGTACAGTAATACTGTACCATTTTTTAAGCATTATTAACAACAGTTTCCCATGAATAAGTTGTGCCAAACAAACGTTAATATCTCAAAAACTATACATGTCATTGCTTATATTTTGACATTTTGAGTGAGGGCAGAGGCCTATATCACGAAGCAAGATTAGTGGCTTAGCGAGGTAACTTCAGGTTTAACCCTGGGTTTGCCGTGCTACGACGCTAGTTAACTTCTAATCGAGATATATTTCCATAGCAACTTATGCTTCACACTTAACCTGGTCAATAGCAGGTTAAGTTGCAAGGATAAGATTAAACCTTAAAAGGCACCGCTCACGAACCAATGAGGTTCCTGGAAAAGGAGAGAAGAGTCTTGGGGACGAGCTCCTGTTCACCAGCATTTTCAGCTCAGAGCTGATAAAGAAATCCAAATTGACAGACCCAGCTGGCATCGTGGTACAGAATAGCGTGGTTGCTTTGAGCTGGTTAAGCCAAACCAGATCAAGGGACAGATCCTGGATCTGTTTATCCTCCATTCATGGTATGGGCCTCAAAAGGTAGCTCACGAGTCTGTGATGTATAATATATGCATGTTTAGTTAAAGTTGTGTGAACTGTCGCAGTTTTTAAAATGTAAACAAGTTAAAACAACATAGCCGGGTCTAGAGTGAGAGACTCATGGCTGACTCTATTGTTTGTTTGTTTACCAAAATGCTGCTCGGCTGATCCCTCGTATTATTGCTTATTTGCTGTTGTTACAACTTACCCCGATAATGGGGTAATATGTATGTATGTATGTATGTATGTGTGTGTGTGTGTATGTATGTATAATGGAGTAATATGTATGTATGTATGTATGTATGTATGTGTGTATGTGTGTATGTATGTATGTACAGTATAATGGAGTAATATGTATGTATGTATGTATGTATGTATGTGTGTGTGTATGTGTGTATGTATGTATGTATAATGGGTAATATGTATGTATGTATGTATGTATGTATGTGTGTATGTATGTACAGTATGTATAATGGGGTAATATGTATGTATGTATGTATGTATGTATGTATGTGTGTATGTGTGTATGTATGTATGTATGTATAATGGGGTAATATGTATGTATGTATGTATGTGTGTATGTATGTATGTATGTATGTATAATGGGGTAATATGTATGTATGTATGTGTGTATGTATGTGTGTGTGTGTGTGTGTGTGTGTGTATGTATGTATGTATAATGGGGTAATATGTATGTATGTATGTGTGTGTGTATGTATGTATGTATGTATGTATGTATAATGGGGTAATATGTATGTATGTATGTATGTATGTATGTATGTATAATGGGGTAATATGTATGCCGAATTGGAGAGTGACTAACGATTCGTAAGGTTTGTAAATTATGTTCTGGTGGTGTTCAATTTACCGATAGACAGGGCCACATTTAGTTGCCAGATGAATGGAGTTTGGTGTGGCTTGTACTAGCCGCGATTGTCGTACTAGACCACAATGCCCAATGCACCCGAGCACGCTTAACCTTTTCCAATTGTAGGCTATGTAAATTATATTCAATTTGTGTGGCAATGAAAGCTTTTATTTTGAAAAATGCTGACCGGAAGTCAGAATGATTGTGCTGCTCACTTTATCCAGCCTAGCAGCAGCAGGGACAAGCAAAGTGTTGCCAAATACAGATACAGGTTCCCATGCCAAAAACTGTTAAAAAACCACCAAAATGCACACAAAACCACACCAAATATTTGACCAATATTTAGCTCAGTAACATTAACTGCCACAATGACTTAGGGCTGTAACACACTAAAAGCAATGCACACCGGCAACCGAAGCACACATAAAACACGACAAACACTGCAGCAGCAGCAGTGTGGCCTTGCCCACAACTCGGCTGCTGTGTGGCCAATGAGAGCAACACCACTGATGATGTGGGATTTATGACATCACGGATGATGTCACACTAGGATTTATGACTTCACTGATGATGTCACAGTGGGATTTATGACATCACAGTGGTACAATCACAGTGGGACAGAGAAACAAACAACAAACAAACCGAGAAACAGAGCCCCAACTCCAATTTATATACTGATGATGATGATTCTGTCCCTCTTCCTCCCCCTCCCCCCCCCCCCCCCCCCCCCCCCCCCCCAAAAAATCCTTCCTCCCGCTCTCCCTCCTCCAGTAGTGATGAATATCAATTTCAGCTTGGGGATATGGTATGTTGGGGGGGGGGGGGGGGGGGGGGGGGGGGGGGGGTTGGGGGGGGGGGTGCTATGAAGGGGTTCCAGGCCAGGGTATCCCCATCATACTGAGTTGTTGTTGTATTTTGTTATTATTCATTATTATTTCATTCACAGGAAGTTAGCACAATTAAAGAATGTAGAAGGATGACTCTTGATCATCGTTTCACTGTTGTCTCTCTATCTACAATACAAATAGTCGTGGAACTCTGGACAAAATCATCTTCCCCTATAATAATAATAATAATAATAATAATAATGGATTTAATTTGTATAGCACACTTTAAAATACAACGAAATCTCAAGGTGCTTCACAGAGTAAAAACAATCATAGCAATAATAGCAACATAGTAAAAGCACATAAAACAGATCAGCTAAAACAGCTAAAACAGATCAGTTCACATAAAAGCAACATATTAAAAGGCACATAAAACGGGCAATAAAAGCACACAACATAGTGTAGTGTTGAACTGGTGGACCTGAGTGACCGGGGTGATGATTGAGGGGTGAGGAGTTCTTGAAGGTAGGTTGAACCAGTACGGTTTATGGCCTTGAACACAAGGAAGAGTAGTTTGAAAGTGATCCGATTGTTTATTGGGAGCCAGTGAAGGGAGTGTAGAACTGGGGTTATGTGTTCTGATTTGCGAGTTTTGGTGAGAACCCGGGCAACTGTCCCCTGCAGTTATGTACCCCGTATTTGCTAAACAAACTGTGAAGTGAAAGTTCTGTCATAAAATTGTATTGTTACATATCCTTGCAAAGGAAAAGTGGGTATACTTAAATCCTGGGAGCTTTCCCACACACGCCCACATGTGGCCCGCAAGCGCCCTCTACTGGGCTGCAAAATATTGTAACAAAGTGGGTATTTGTCCAAGGAACTGGAGACTTGAAGTTGGTACAGGCTTTTTATTCTTGTCTTCACAATATAGCTCCTAGCAGCTAGCTTCGCTGCTAGCTCTGCAACCACCCGGTCAGCTCCCTCGCATAGCCTGACTGGCCTCCGCCCCGGCCGCTGGTCACATATATCCCCTTCCCCCTAGGAACACACCCACACATATCAGTTCCTAGACAAGCACGGAAACACCCCAATACACGTAATTACCCGATACGCTACATTTCCCCCACACAAATTTAATGTCGCTTCCACGCGACATGCACAACCCACACACATCCCCCTGTACCAAAACACACCCAACACAATATTTTTCCCATCACCACATCAAATTCTAATTCCCCAACAAACAGTCTTTTCTTTTCAGCACCCCCGTCATAATGTCCAGTTTTCATTAGGTACTCCGTAATGTCTAGTTTTCCATTAGGTACCCCCATAATGTCTAGTTTCCCATTAGGCACTCCATAATGTCTAGTTTTTCATTATTTCCTTTCTTTTTCACACATTTAAATTCAACCCACATTTCCCATTCAACAATAACCCCCACATCTCAATTAAACACAAGCCCCCACATTTTCCTTAACTTTTCTTTTAAACCCCATTTCCATCCCCCCCTTTTCCCAGCTTCTGTCCCACCTGAAGCACTCTTTGCGGTCCCCCCTTTTGTTTGTTCCAGTAGCCAAATGCACGAACGAGCACCGGATCGACATCCTCGTCCTCCGGTCTCCACTCGCGCCCGTCGACTCTCCAGCTGACCCTGGCGTCGTCCTCCCGGCCTCGCACTCGCTCGTTTTTCCGTCCCCCTCCTCCAGGGTTGAGGACAGCAGAGCGAACACCACCGGCGTCGATCTTCCCCTCGGCTCTCCGCTCGTTTTTCCGTCCCCCTCCTCCAGGGTTGAGGACAGCAGAGCGAACACCACCGGCGTCGATCTTCCCCTCGGCTCTCCGCAGTGCAACGTTAGGGGGTGTATAGCGGTTAGGCTGGGCCGGTTCCCCCGGCGGTAACCCCTCTCGCTCACTCGGAGACACGAGCGTCGCTCTCCCGACTGTAACAACGCTGCAGACGATGTCCCTCTCTTCCCTCTGGCTGTTCCCCTGCAGCACCGTTCTCCTATCCGTCACCACGTTCTCTTCTCCCCGGCTGCTCACGCTCTTCCCAGCCTGCGTCTCACCTCCGGCCTCCACACTCTCAGTGCAGTCCCTGGCCAAGTGCTCCGGTGACTGGCAAGTCCAGCAGAGTCTCACCTGTCCGCCGCCTGCACGTCTCTCTTCTCCCGCTGCCCCCCGATCTCCGACAGCCTCTGGACACTCTCTGGCTAGATGTCCGATCGCGCTACATGCCCAGCAGGCTCCCTGCTGTCCATGTCGTTGTCCCGCATACCCGGTCCGTCTCCCGGGACCGCCTCGGCACCACCTCGCCACGTGGCCCGGCTCTCTGCAGGTCCAACACAGTCTCTTCCGTGGCTCTTCCAGCCGCTCTTCCCGCTGCATTACCTCCGCGCTCATCAAGTCCACCCGCTGCATGACTTCTCGCAGCGCCCGCATCACCTCTACTGCCCAGGCAGGAGTCTCTTCTACCAGCCGTCCGACCTCTCTCAACACACGGGCCTCCATGCCCGCCAGCATCGAGCTGATCCCCGCCGTCAGCTCTCCTTTCCTCCCGTTCACCGATGGCCATTCTCCGCGCACCATCGCACGTGGTCTTAGCAGCTAGCAGTTAGCAGTTAGCACCCCTGGTAGCTAACTTACTAGCGCTAGATCTAGAGCCAAAAAGCCGCACCACCCGTCTCTTTTGCCGTTCCTTCTCACCCTCTCCCCTCTCGGCCGAATCAGAGGCGTTACCGCCGTATATCCCCTTCCCCCTAGGAACACACCCACACATATCAGTTCCTAGCCAAGCACGGAAACACCCCAATACACGTAATTACCCGATACGCTACAATATTTTGTTTGTTTGTTTGTCATGTTTATTTCGAATATGTATGTAAACAAAACAGAGACCATATACGGGGCCTTCAAAATTACACGTTAACAAGTCGATTGAAATAGTATTATGAAATAAAGATGAAGGGGTAACAAAGGTAGACATATTCGAAAAGGAGTGAGAAGAAGTATAACTTATTAACTCCCACCCCTTTTCCACAATACTACATTATTATATATATACTTGTATAACAACACATACTATAGAAATATACACATATATATATACATATATATATATATATTGAATAAGAAATAAACAAACACTAGACTAAGAGTCCAGCGGACCGCACAAACTCCTCAGACTTGGACCAACTTTTCACGTGCCATTTATTTGCAACAGCTCACAGGTACAACGCGTTTCGCATTCGCAGATGCTTCATCAGGTTCATTCATCATGAAAATGAGTGATCACACACACCTTTGTAGGGCCGTGTGATAGAACGGCCCGCCTCTGAACGCATAAATCAATCCGTCAATCAGTTCTAAAAGGAACAGGACAGAGTCTTGAACGGTGCACAATCTCTACCAGTATTAAAGGCATTTAGATTACAAAACATCATATTTTATACATACACATTATTGTAAAAAAACAAGTTAAGACATACTAATAATAAAGATTGAAGACTAATGCTTCGAAGTTGTCTTAGATATATAAATTCACACAATGATAAGAGACGAGAGGTCTAAAGTGAGGAGCAAACATCCAGACCAGGGAGTCAGTCAAAATAGAATACATGTTAAGCCATAAAGTAGGCTATAATAGAAAAGTAAAAAGCATTTCAATATATATGTGTGGACCAATAAATTTATACATATATTTTTCAAAAGAGATATATATGTGGACCATCAAATATATATATATCCATATAGAAAAAATAGATAAATACACCGCCCACGTTATAAGAAAGAATTTAATTCTAAGCTCTCATTCAAACCATGAGGCTCCATTGAGTTCAACGTGAAAATCCAATAGGACTCTCTCTGTAACAAGAGTTTTTTCATGTCTCCCCCTCTAGATGGGAGGGAGACTCTCTCAATGCCAACAAATTTAAGGGTGGCCGCTGAGCCATGGCCTTGATCTTTATAGTGCCTTGCTATGGCGTAATCCATATTGCCATTCCTGATGGCTGCTTTATGTTCTGCTATGCGCAACTTTAAATTGCGTTTAGTCTGACCAACATAAACCATGCCGCAAGGACACTTCAATAAATAAATAACGTGGGTGGTGTTACAATTAATAATACTTTTTATTTTATACTCCTGTCCGGTCTGAGGATGAAAAAAGACCTTTGTGTTAGTGGTATTGGAACAGTGTGTGCATCTTCCACAGCGAAAATTGCCACATAGACCCTTATCAAGCCAACTGGAGCTGCTCGGCGCTCTATACATGGACCTGACTACAGAGTCCCTTATGTTGTTACCTCTTTTGAAACAGAACCTCGGTGGAAGACTAAAAATATTTTCTAAGAGGGGATCACATTTAAGTACATTCCAGTGTTTATAAATTATACTTTTAATGGCTTGAGAAGAAATATTATATTCAGAAACAAAAGTAATTCTATTGGCTTGTGGTTCCTTATTGCAGGAATTGAGAAGGGACTCCCTTTGTACAAGGTTGGTCCTATTTCTGGCTGTACATATGGTAGATTCTCTGTAACCCCTCTGTTTGAAACGAGCGTGCATCTCATCCGACTTTGACTCAAAGTCAATGGGATCACTGCAAATACGCTTAAGTCGTAAAAATTGTCCATATGGGATATTCTCTATCAAATGTTTCGGGTGGTGGCTCCGTGCATGCAACACACTGTTCCTGTCTGTAGGTTTACGAAAAATAGTGGTGTTCAAACCCCCTTGGTCATTAACCGAAATACGTAAATCCAAAAAGTCAATTTGCTTTTTATCAAAAACCATTGAAAATTTGAGGGTAGGATGTGTATTATTGATATAATCCCTGAGCTCATAAAGTTCGTTCTCTGAACCCGCAAAAACCATCAAAATATCATCTATGTATCTCCTCCAAAACAAAATGGATTTCAATAAGGGAAAGGAAGTCTGGTCATGAATGAACCGAGATTCCCAATGGCCCATAAAAAGGTTCGCATAATTATTTAGGCCCAAAAGCAGAACCCATAGATGTACCCTGGGTCTGAATGTAGAATTTATTATCAAACATAAAATAATTAGACTTCAAAATAAATTGCGTTAAATTTAATAGTAGATCTGAGGGAACATCATCTCTGTTACCAAGGAAAAATGACATAGCAGCTAGACCATCTTCATGAGGTATGTTTGTGTATAAGCTTTCCACGTCAAAGGATACCAAGTAAGCATTTTCAGGGATAGAAATATTCAACAATTTAATTACGTCCCTGGTGTCAGCGACATATGAAGGTAGAAGTTTAACGATATCTTTAATGAAAAAATCAACAAATTGACTCAAGGGTTCAGATAGAGAGCTATTACCACTAACAATGGGTCGTCCAGGAGGCGCAGTCAAACACTTGTGAATCTTAGGTAACAAATAAAAAACAGGTGTAACAGGGAAATCCACCTTAAGAAAGTCAAATTGTTTTTTAGTGATCAAACTTTCTCTTAATGCACTGTTTAAAATGGTATCTCTGTCCTTCACCAATAGTTCAACAGGATTATTAGGAAGAAGTCTATAAAAAGCAGTATTACTAAGCTGCCGCATGGCTTCAGCGACATAATCAATTGTGTTCTGGACCACAATGGAACCACCTTTATCGGCTGATTTAATTATAATTTTATCATTCAACTTTAGTTCATCTAGGGCTTTTCTTTCCGACAGGGATACATTATTTTCATGTTTAACATTAGCATGTGATTTGACAAATTTATGAATGTCCTGTTCTACTAATTTACTAAAGGTAACTAAAGTCGGATTTTGACAGCTGGTGGGACAGAAAGAGGATGACTTTTTAAACCTATTCAATGGATCAACAGGTATGGATTGATCGGCATTTCTAAAGTGATGTCTAAGATGTAACAATCGAAAGAACTTGTAACATTCCACCTTAAGTTTAAATGCATTAATTTTATTCGTAGGTACAAAAGAAAGTCCTTTACTCAAAACGGAGGTTTGGGCAGTAGTCAGAGGACAGTCTGAAATATTAATTACCGCCTGCCGCGTAACCTATGTGGGATTCGAAATAACAAAGGTTATGCCAAACCCCACATAGGTTACGCTAAAACCACCACCGCAAAGCGTCCGACCTGTAGTTGACCAGTCGGCAGGAAAGTATCGCGGGACTTCACGAGACTTGGTGACCGAGATCACGTTTGAGGTAATTTGGTCCCTGGGAGAGACCAGGAAATAGCCTGGGGGGAAATATCACTATGGTGGATGTTGACGGATCAGATTATGGCGATATGCGGCGAAAACGGGAATAAAAATAGCTATTTAGATGCAGGAAAGACAGGCTCACACTTGGCCCCAAATCAGCTCCATTTTACGACTGACTTGGACGCTATTGATCTCAAAACAACGCTAGGACGGCCAGAAACGCCGCGGAGATCGCTGGGTGAGTGGCCAAATCATAATTAATGCCAGGAGATGGGTCCAGGTTAAAAAAAAACAAAATTCTCCTTTAAGTTACATCAGTGCCTATGACATAAGATGATTTTGCCTCCCTTTTATGACATCATCAGTCTTATGACATCACTGATGACATCATCGCTCATCATCAGTGATGTCACAATGCCTCCTATGACATCATCAGTGGGACACAATTGCTTTTTCCGAGCTTTATCTGGGGGGAAGCCCACAGTCAGACTTTGAAAAACCCCTGGTCTAGTGTTTTACTTTTGGAAGATAGCATTTTTATTGATAGAAGAGAACATAGCGGTGGGATACCATTCATCAGATCCACTTTTATATTTAAATCCTAATTTTAGTGTAGATCAAGAATAGAAATGCAAAATTATGATGGAACCAGGACTGCGTTGTTGTGTAGAATATCTGTCGAAGAGGAGGCCAGTCCATCACATAGAACTGCTCACATTGACCCCATTTACACCTGGCTGGCATTAAACTCTGTTTTGGGTGATCAACAGATTGCAATGGGATAGTGCTTGACCACATTAACCTGATTACATTTACACCTGGTATTAATGTGTCTGCAGTGTCCACATTGAGATTTTTTTTTATTAAATTATTTAAGATTTATTTGGCAGGGACAGTACACATCAATCAACATTGTACACACTTCAATGTAAATGTGTCAGACTTAGCCAAGAGGCTAGTTTGCATCTGTAGTCCCCGGACAACTCAACAAATAACAAAAATTGCGATTAAGAAAAAGGAAAAAACAATATAAACAATACAGCATTAAAAAGACAGAGTAGGAACAATCTCCACACATAAGAAAATGACAGCAGGGGATCTAAATATGGGTACAACTCTGGTGTTCCTAAGCCAGTTTTTTAAATAATGTCTCAGACTGTTTTCAATAATGAAGACTACATTCCTAGTCCATTCATATCTCTCCCCTGCGGCAACGCCCTGTTCAGGTTACATCAGTCATCCATAAATATGCACGCCCCCTTTATCCCTGTCCAATCAATGTCTTCCACGCTTTCCCTCTCTTCGGCTGTTGGCCAATCACCTAAATTAAGTTCTATATCCGTCTTCCCGTATTCTGCAAAGTTGTAACTTCCTCCTCACGTCTCAGAGGAGCGTCATCATACCATGGAGTCATACGCCAAATCTAAGTGTTGTTTGTTTTATCATTAAAGTTTATTGTACTTTCCTTCTAGTCTCTCATTATTGAAATAGTCCAAATGTTGAACAGCTCCTTACATTTAAAGGCAGACTGTTCCAATGCTGCATGGCTCAGACAGAGAATGCTGAATGACCAAACGCACTCCTTCTAAATGGAACCGCACAGTGCCCTCTGGATATTGACATTGTGAGTCTGGTATTGTTCTTTATGCCCATAATTTGACTCATTGGTGGAGGGGCAAGGCCATAAAGGACTAAAAGACGGGCATCATTATAGAGGGTATGCACGTGATGTCACAGAGGCAGAAGTCACTGTGGGGTCACGCCCACTGAGTCACAGCAAGACTGAGCTTGAATGCAGTAATCAGCCTAGATAACTGACACCTGCTGCTCAGGGAGGAACTTGACACTCATTTTGACACTCATTCCTGATTGAGGGGGCGTGTTTCAGTGGGTGTGCATACCCTCTATACATTTTAAGACCGAGATTCGATTGCGAGCAGATCAGACAAGCTCCATAGCGTAGAGCAGCAGAAAAACAGCATTGACTGTTGTATGTGAATTGAGAACACATTTCCATTTCCACTTGAGTTCAATGCGGTCACAATTGTGTCCCTGACCCTCCGGAGGTGGTTTGGCCAATCGGATCACAATCCATCCTCAATGTGTCTTGGGTGCGTTTACACCTGTACTTTCATGAGGTCAAGTACTATTCCATTGCAATCTGTCACCAAAAAGCACATTTTAATGCCAGGTTTAAAGGGGTTCATTCAGACCTGTTGCTAATTTAGAGTGATCTGTTCACCTGGGTTTCATGTCTTTGAACTGTGAGAGCGGAGTGGAGCACCACCCTGTGGACAGTGTTGGGAGTATTGAACTAGGCCTACATGGAGTTCAACTACTACTTTTGCAGTAGTTTGCTGGTAGTTCAACTACATTCATATTTGCATAGTGATTCAAGTCTTTTCAAGGATCCATAATAGAATTTCCATGTAATGTCAATCAATACCAGACATTATTACTACACTGGACAAATATTGGATACTTTAGTGTTTTAGTCACTGCATCACAATGAATTAAAAAATAAATTCCAAGAAGCACAAACATCCAATATAAAGAGGTGTGTCCTATTTGTCCAGTGTAGAAATAATTTCTGGTATTGATTTGAAATCACTGTATCACATTACATGGAAGCTATTGGGGGAATCATGAATTTTCCATATTTTCTTTTTTAATAAAACGATAGAAAAAAAAGACAAAATTCCATGACTTTTCCAAAACTTTAAAGGATTTTGCAGATTCCATGACTTTTCCAGGTTTTCCATGGTGACTGTGGGAACCCTGTGTACTGCAGACTGCCACATGTATGGATTTGTATATTAAGCATAGTAAATACCATTGGTAAATACACAAACATAGTTTTTTTGGCCATATTTATTTACAAAGCAATAACAGAAGTAGATGACAGCGGTGAATTCTCCTACACAGAAGGTGGTCCAGGCAGGAGTTGACAGGCAGTCCATCCCATTTAACCCCCACTGTAACACACAACATTACAAGTGGTTAATTAGAAACCCCCACTGTAACACACAAGATTACACTGTAACACACAACATTACACTGTAACACTTTTATTGCCACAGTATGCAAGTTACATACGAGGAGTTTGTATTAGTGTCTGTATGCAGCGTAGGGGTCAGGACAATATACAGAGATAAAGAAGTAGGAAGATAACTAAATGACAAACAATGTTGCAAGTGCAATCAAATAAAGTTAAATCATATATATATATATATATTTATAAAATGGCTCTCTCAAATCAAGCAATCTGATTGGTTCACAGCCATTGTATAATTCCAGTAACCGAGTTCAATAACCCATGGCCATGGGTTATTGGTTGCCATGGCAACTCTCTTACTAAAAGGCAGCCCTGCGCTCGAGCTCCGTGTTGGGCTTTCCAGAAAGCTCTCAGCTTCTCAGCAAGCGCCAGGATTGGCCAATGTCAACTTCAGTCTCCAGAACGATCCAATCAAATCACCCGCACGTCTATCTTCTTGCTAGAGGCCCCGCCTTACAGTAGTGTCAAAACAAAAAGCTACTCGCTTGCAGCCAGACGCATGATGGCGCAACTCTCTTAGGCTTTGGTTACCTCAAAAACAAAATGGCGGAGACAGTTTTCAGATCCTTGTGAATCGATCTTCGCTTATAACTTTACTAATACTTAGCAGAAAATGATGTTTTGTACAAGAATAGACGCGGGCTAATGTCTTAACCCCTCTCTCGCGCGCCCTCACTCTTAACCCCGCATTTCTAAATAAGACGTAACGTTACTTGGTGTCGGCATACGGCTCTGGTGTCGGCCTTTGCAAAAAGCTCTCAGCAAGCGCCAGGATTGGCCAATGTCGACTACAGTCTCCAGAACGATCCAATCAAATCACCCGCACGTCTATCTTCTTGCTAGAGGTCCCGCCTTACAGTAGTGTTTCAACTGACTCTATCAGAATAAAATGCCAGTCGGACTTATAGTATTATTATTATTATATTATTATACTTGGAAACCGTTTTATAAAAGCAATATAGCACTCGAGCAGCGTGTGTTGTGGAATATATCCCGCTGATAAGCTGTTATCCCACTCGGCCTACGGCCTCGTGGGATAACAGCTTATCAGCGGGATATATTCACCACAACACACTTGCTCTCGTGCTATATTGCTTAAATATATATATATATATAAATAACTTGTGTGTGTCTGTGTATATTAGGGCTGTGGCGATTCACTTATCTCCCGATTCGATACTATCACGATTCTTGGGTGCCGATTCGATTTATATTGCGATTCTTAAGTATTGCGATTCTACGATTATTGCGATTCGATATTACGATTTATTGCGATTTTTGTTTATTTTTTTCTTTTATTTTTTCAGTTTGTTTGCTTTTTTACACTAGATTAGAACATGGGAAAAGTTGAATCATACACTAGAGACTGTATATTATATAATGAGTAGGGCTGGGCGATATAGTTAAAAACAGGGTCGGACTGGGATCATAATTCAGGCCGTTTGAAGCCAGATTTGAGCCGTTTGAAGTCAAATTTTACAATGAGATGCACCCACTTTAACCCTGAAGTGCAATTATTACTTCAGACTAACTAATAAAGTAATAAAACCACTAGTAAACCAGTAGGCGGCGCCTGGCCTGCTGTTCAGTGAGTGGCCTCACTGCAAGCACCCAGTGCAAGCGATTATCGATTCTGGAATAAAAGATCGATTCAAAAAATCGTGACATTAAAAATCGCGATACTTAGGTGAATCGATTTTTTCCCCCACCCCTAGTGTATATATATATATATACACACAATATATGTACATGAGGGGAGGAGTGTTCCGTGGATATTAAATATGTTACGATGAATTTGCATGAAATTTACAGTCCGAGTTAAATAGGCTTTAAATAGGCAATGAATTTACAGTCCGAGTTAATTCCACTGTCAAGCACCGCGCTAACATTGGTCAGAGAGAGAGAGCACCGCGCTAGCTACTGATTGGTCAGAGAGAATCATCTTGCGCACACTTTATGCTAAGGGTAGCTACAGTTTAGCTTACCCTCTTAATGTGTGTCGGATTTCCTATGATACAATATTATCACGATACTTAATTCACAATACGATGCAAATGGAAAATAAACTGACTGATATTATTGGGATTTAAAAAATATTGCCATATATGACCTTTTTTCAACTGCAAATGATGTCCCCATGAGAGAAAAAACATTGTCGACATGTTTTTATCAAATGGGATAAAGTTCCCAGAATGTTAATCTCACTTCAATCATTTTTATTGCGGCAAAATTGGATTGCCAAGCAGACAGACTGACCAACACTGTCATAAAAACCTCTCATAAATGTTGCACGCACATGACAGTTTAGATTAAAATATCGCAAACTTGGCATTTGTGCGATACAATATATTGTCAGACAAAATACCGCGATACTGCTGTATCGATCCTCCCCCAACCCCTACTTACTGCCTCCAGCCTCTTCTTCAATCAAATCTGTGTCTTTGCTTAGTTTTTGCACACAGTCTGGTTTTTTCACACAACAGGTCAAACAGCTCACAAAAGGCTTTCGACTGATGTGAAAAACACAGAAAAACGAACCTGTTCTGAAAACTTGCCAGTCAGTGTGTAAATGTGAGTGACACAACATGAGGTCGTATTTATTTGAAAACGTGCCACAATTTTGGAACGAAAAATACAGACTTAATGTGATAAAGCCTTTAGCCTTAACAGATGGCTGTTTTCAGGTTGTTGGGTTTTTTCGGACAGAATTTAGGCCTGAACTCAGAGCCTCCTCCGGCTGTCCCGATCTGCGCACACGCATTTAGAATCACTAGAAATATCAAATCTCTTAGCTGATGGTCTCATTTGCTAATGCAGGTCATATAGAGGCATCAGTATTAAATAACTAGTTCAAAGTTCCATGTATGGATGGTAAATGGACTGCATTTATAAAGCGCTTTTATCCAAAGCGCTTTACAATGTGCCTTCATTCACCCATTCACACACCGAAGGTGGCCAGCTGCCACGCAGGGTGCTGGCACTGCCATCGGGAGCAATTTGGGGTTCAGTGTCTTGCCCAAGGACATGCGGACTGGAGGAGCCAGGGATCGAACCACCAACCTTCTAATTAGTGGACGACCCGCTCTACCTCCTGAGCCACAGCCGCCGTGTGTATGGACTTCAACAGTACATGCATAACATTAGGATCACTGTGACTATTTATTTCCTGCCGCGTTGCTATGCACTGGAAAACCAACAGGTACTATTAAGAGCCAGTAGAGTCTAGGCGCCGGTACTATGATATGAGTACAAAGCAAGTTGAGTCCATGCTGGAGGACTGCAGATGCTAACACACATTGCTGTCTGTCAGATCTACTTTTTTAACCTTTATTTATTCAGGGGAGTCTACTACTACTTTCAACTATCCTCAACCATGCTACTGTATCCCCATGCTGCTCCACCCTCTGCCGATCTGTGGAGAGCCGTAGACTACCACCATGCTTCCTCTGACACAGGCGGAGCTGGCAGCCGCTTCTTTTTACTTGACAGGGGGAGCTTCACTGTAGCACATGGGAGGATCACGCTATGCTATTCCCACCAGTTCCCTTCCACCCCGACCGACCAGAGGAGGCGCTAGTGCAGCCACCAGGACAACAATACCCCCAATCCGGCTTCCCACACGCAGACACCAGCCAATCGTGCCTGTATGGACGCCCGACCAAGCCGGAGGTAACACGGGGGTGCGAACCTACGACCCTCGTGTTGGTAGGCAGGGAATCTACCGCTACACTACCCGGACGCCCCTGAAGTCAAAAAAGTTTGAGAACCACTGCTGTAATAAATATTCCACTATGGTTCAGGATCGAAAATGGCTTACAGGAATGTTTTATGTGTCCTATATTAAGACGTGTTAGTTAACAAATGTAAGATAATAACAATAAAAGAATACAAAAATAATAAAAAGGCGTGCGTCAGCATGTACTCACACAATGATGTTGTTGATGGGGATGTGGATGAGTTTGACAAAGAATCCGATGAAGCCCATGATGGCGAAGCCGATCGCTGTTGCCATGGCGATCTTCTGAAACTCTGTGGGATGAGAAAGCAACGATTTCACCACCACAGACTGTACTGGTTGTAGCCAGGGGGTAAATACACAGGTGGGTATCTATCATTAGCATTGATTGATACAGATTATCTGAAAATAGAGGAGTAAACTCTCTGCCTCATTTCAAACAGGTGGGTAAAGTGAGTTTACTAGGGTTTACCCCCCACTATGCCCCTGGTTGTAGCTGCTGTGGTCGTGGGCCAATCACACATTGCATTAAATCGAAGAATGCTTCCGGTGATTGGCTGTGAGCAAAACCATACAAATAGCATTTTTTTCTAGATCTGTTTACAAAAAAGTATCGTTTGACTGGAGATGTTTTGATACTACTTGATACTGTATGTACGTCATCATTTGTTTTAAAGAACTTAAATTGATAAGAACCGAAGGTAATAGTTTGTTCCACCATTATTCCACTCCAGCACAATAACAGCAGCACTGCTCTGTGTGTCTGTTCTCTCTTTGTTAATCTCTTTGGGCCCTATCGTCGCAAAAGCGATAATTTAGCGTTTGTGCTGGTTTTGCGCTCGTTTAACGCCACGTGCAATGCAAATTGGGTGCGTGTCCAGTAGGGCTGTGGCGATTCACTTATCTCCCGATTCGATACTATCACGATTCTTGGGTGCCGATTCGATTTATATTACGATTCTTAACACATTCACTGCCAGCCGTTTTTTCAATACTGTAGGTAGCTTCTGCCAAGGTTTTTTTTTTAGGATTCTGGCTCATCTTTCAAGAGCCGAGGATTATTTTCTGTTAGGATTTTGTGAACACAAAATATCTCAAAAGAACTAATAGAATGTGTGCTTTCTCTGTCTAAAGGAGTTAGTTTGTAGAGTTAGTAGTTATGAAGCCATTAGCAGTTGAATACAGCATGGTTTCAGCATCTGAAAATGGAAGGTGAGAAAAATGCCTTTTTGTGAAATTCGATAGAACAGTCACTTTAACCATTTATTTTTGGCATCAGTAAGACGTCAGACATCTAAACAATAGTTTTGAACAGTAATTTCCTCCATAACAGCAGGAAACCCCCCTCTCCTTCAAACTCCTCCCTCCGTGTGTGTTCTCCTCCTCCCTCCGTGGCTGCAGCGGGTCTGTCACAAGCTCGTTTCTGTTGTCTGTGCTGCCTGGCTGCCCCTCGTCGGGCGAGTCTGGATGGGCTCGCTCGTTTCTTGGGGTTTCGGTTGAGAGCTTTGATGAAGCTTTTGCGATTCTGGGCTTTATGCTGCGTGTTTCAAAGTGTGTTCCACCCAGTCTATTTTTGGAACCCCCCACCGTTGTGCGCCACCGTTGTGCTCCAGCGCGAAAGCGTTTTCGCCTACAGTATGAGAATGGCTTCCTCAGGCTTTTCCCTGCAGTTTTGGCTCGGCTTTCAATAGTCTGGAGAGCACTGTCGCCACTTAGCGGGTCGGTGGAATGGGTTGTACACGTTCGGTGGCTCCCATATTTATATAGGAGATGTAAAAGGGTTAGATCAACGTCCTTGACGAGTTGACTTGCCATTGGCAGTCAACCGTTGGTTTCTGCTTGACGAGTTGACTCGCCAATGGCAGTGAACGTGTTAACACATTCACTGCCAGCCGTTTTTTTTTTTACTGTAGGTAGGTTCTGCCAGAGGTTTTTTTTTGAGGATTCTGGCTCATCTTTCAAGACCCGAGGATTCTTTTCTGCTAAGATTTTGTGAACACACAATATCTCAAAAGAACTAATAGAATGTGTGCTTTCTCTGTCTAAAAGAGTTAGTTTGTAGAGTTAGTAGTTATGTAAGCATTAGCAGTTGAATACAGCATGGTTTCAGCATCAGAAAAATTATTCTGAGATAAACGGCTTTTTGTGAAATTCGATAGAACAGTCACTTTAACCATTCATTTTTGGCATCAGTAAGACGTCAGACATCTAAACAATAGTTTTGAACAGTAATTTCCTCCATAACAGCAGGAAACCCCCCTCTGCTTCCAACTCCTCCCTCCGTGGGCGTTCTCCTCCGCCCTCCTTGGCTCTGCAGCGGGTCTGTGACAAACGAGTTGCTGCAGCCTGGCTGCTGCCTGGCAGTCTGGATGGGGCTCGCTGGATAGGTTTCGCTCGTTTCTTGGCGGTCCGGTTGAGAGCTCTGATGAAGCTCTTGCGATTCTGGGCTTATTTATGGTGCGTGTTTCAAAGTGTGCATCCAATCTATTCTTGGAACCCCCCACCGTTGCCACCGCTGTGCGTTAGCGCGAAAGTGAAAGCGTTTTCGCCATCAATTTTACAGTATGAGAACGGCTTCCTCGCGCTTTTCCCTCCAGTTTTGGCTCGCCTCTTCCTACTGTGGAGAGACATGTCGCCACTCAGTGGGTCGGTAAAATAGATTATACACATTCAATACCTCCAATTCTGGTATAGGAGACGTAAAAGGGTTAGATCAACGTCCGACCGTCAAAAAAAAAAAAACGATTTTTTTGACGTAAAAACACGTCATTGGCAGTGAACGGTTGGATTTTGTTTGACGTAAAAACACGTCATTGGCAGTGAACGTGTTAAGTATTGCGATTCTACGATTATTTACGATTCGATATTACGATTTATTGCGATTTTTGTTTATTTTTTTCTTTTATTTTTTCAGTTTGTTTGCTTTTTTACACTAGATTAGAACATGGGAAAAGTTGAATCATACACTAGAGACTGTATATTATATATCATGAGTAGGCCTGGGCGATATAGTTAAAAACAGGGGCGGACTGGGATCATAATTCAGGCCGGGCATTAGATACCAAGCAGGCCAGGCCGATATGGGCCGACGCGCGTGAAATTTGGGCCGTTTGAAGCCCAATTTGGGCCGTTTGAAGCCAGATTTGGGCCGTTTGAAGTCCAATTTTACAATGAGATGCACCCACTTTAACCCTGAAGTGTAATTATTACTTCAGACTAACTAATAAAGTAATAAAACCACTAGTAAACCAGTAGGCGGCGCCTGGCCTGCTGTTCAGTGAGTGGCCTGACTGCAAGCACCCAAAAAAAAAAAAAAAAAAAATTGCGATTATCGATTCTGGAATAAAAGATTGATTAAAAAAATCGTGACATTAAAAATCGCGATACTTAGGTGAATCGATTTTTTCCCCCACCCCTAGTGTCCAGCAGCTAGGTAAACTCAAGTCCATGTTTGGTCCAAAGCTAATTAGCTACCCACTCCATTCACTTCGATAGAATGTTAGCTCTCTGTTTCGGGTAAAGCATGTTAAAGCGGACTTTTATATGGATTACGCCAGGTCTGGGAGTATGACGTACTTTCAATGCGTGGATGTTTGCCACAACAATCATTTTGGGAAGTGCTTACACAGATCCGGAGAGCCCAGCCAGCAACTCATGTAGCTACAACAGATTTAGCAACCACAGTAATACCAACCTAGGTATTCAGCGCTGCCTAGCGAGTTCAATGACAAAATGCTACTCTTTGTCCACGTATTACAGGGGTGGGAGGTTTTAGAGGGGTGGGAGAGGTTAGGTTTAGGTGTGGGGGTTGGGAGAGGTTAGGTTTAGGGTTAGGGTCTGGGTTAGGTGTGGGGGGTGGGAGAGGTTAGGTTTAGGCGTGGGGGGTGGGAGAGGTTAGGTTTAGGGTTAGCGTCTGGGTCAGGTGTGGGGGTTGGGAGAGGTTAGATTTAGGCGTGGGGGGTGGGGGAGGTTAGGGTCTGGGTTAGGGTTAGGTGTGGTTGGTGGGAGAGGTTAGGTTTAGGTGTGGGGGGTGGGAGAGGTTAGGTTTAGCCGTGGGAGGTGGGAGAGGTTACGTTTAGGGTTAGCGTCTGGGTTAGGTGTGGGGGGTGGGAGAGGTTAGGTTTAGGCATGGGGGGTGGGGTGGGAGAGGTTAGGTTTAGGGTTAGCGTCTGGGTTAGGTGTGGGGGTCGGGAGAGGTTAGATTTAGGCGTGGGGGGTGGGGGAGGTTAGGGTCTGAGTTAGGGTTAGGTGTGGTTGGTGGGAGAGGTTAGGTTTAGGGTCTGGGGTCGGAGACCCCCTAACGTTATTCTCCCAGGCTAACATGCTAACAGTTCGTTTTGCTACATTTCTGTAGCATTAAGCTAACTTATGGATATTTGCAGTGGTTACCAACTCACACTTTGACTAGAAACCAGGATTGTTTAAAGGTTAAACAATAAAACTTGATTCAGTCCATCTTGCTTCGGGCATGTGCTTGTCATGCAATTCGCTCAGCAGCGATGTCGCGAATAACTAGGTTGGTAAATCTGTGGTAGCTAGATGAGCTGTGCAGCGCGTTCGTTCGACCGTCGTCTGTCTATTCAGCATGTTCGTCCCATCGGTTCTCGCATTATAATGCGGGACAGTTGCCTGCATTTCCAGAAAAACTTTTAGAGTGACAACATTGTTCTTATTTATCTATCTATCTATTAGGGGTGGGGGAAAAAATCGATACACCACAGTATCGCGATATTTTGCCTGACGATATCGTATCGATATTTGGACGCCAAATATCGATATTGCAAAAAATAAAATAAAAAATAAATAAAAAAAAAATTTTTTTGCAGGCCATGCCAGGCCACCGGGCTACTATAAACTTTAGTTCCAAGGCCAGCAGTAAACAAACGGTAGCATATTTTCATTTTGTTTTAACAGTAACAGTTTTGTCATAACAGTCATTTACAAATTCCCCAGTTACTGAATGGGCTGCACAAAATGTTTTGTGTAAGTGAAGTGAAGTTGCAAAAACTACATAAGTACAGTAGTCCACACACACATCCAGTTAAGGTGGACTGTAAGTAGAATGTAACAAACAGTTCAGTTTGTCAGGTGCATGCAACTATGACATGACTTTATGAAAGTTGTTGGTCTGTCTACTTGACAATGTTGCTGCAATAAAATGGTTGAAGTCAGATGTACAGACTGAAAAATTGTTCTTATATAAACCAGATGTTGACAAAGTTTTCCTTTGGGGACATCATTTGCAGTTGAAAAAGTAAGAAATCGCAATATATCGAAATATCGCAATATTCAATATATCGCAATATCGATATATCGCAATATCGAAAATATCGCAGTATCGCAATACTATCGTATCGTGACTCAAGTATCGTTTCAGTATCGTATCGTGGGCATCTGGTGATTCCCACCCCTACTATCTATCTATCTATCTATCAATCTATCTATCTATACATTTTGCAATGTGGACTTTGTCTGTGGGTTTGTCCGACCACAGCTGTGGCGTTTTACGTGCGATCGGGCTGAAACTTTCAGGGGCTGTATAGAGCAGGAATTTTATTGTAAAGAGATATACAGGAGTGATTTTTTTGAGAGAAGAGTGAAACAGAGTTTCTGCCTTCTCCCCTTCAAAACAGCGAACCAGGAAAAGACGAGTGAAAATAGAAAGTGTTCTGGTGCCCTATCTTGGACAGGCGATATCCCCTATTTGTGCTTGCAAATAGGGAAGATAGGGGTCTGCCTTGCGCATTTGTCCAGGTGTTATGCCGAGTTTTGCACCCCCGCACGGCAGCATCCCCATCTGCGCCCCCAAAATGCCTGCACAAATGGGATTTGGGCGGTCTTAAGTACCAGAATTATTCACAGGTGTGGCCAGGCAATACTGGGCATTACGTCAATCAAAACCAATCAGATTCCCATCTCGCGATCGCTGTTTGCGCGAGGCATGCAATATGCTGTAATTCTCTCCATGCGTAATAGAGTGGACTCACTCATGCCGAGGACAGAGAGAGATGGAGAGAGCTTATTGACAGATCGTCTGTGGTGCCAACGACCCTCCGGGTTATGAAGGTGAATAGCCTATGTCCATTGTCCAACAAGTTTTCTCAATTCATTTCCCTCTTTGCGATGTGATAAAAGTCTCTCAGTGAGTTATAGTTGATTGCCTCACTGAATTATCTGCTAATACCCAATTTTAGCAGCAGAATTTGATGTGCTGGCATGGCAAGGCTGTGCATAATGACATATCCAAAAGGAATTTTACTTTGCACTGCGCTGCGCAGCACGGAGATTATGGTGCGCTCCAGCGCAGGGAGGTATTTAGCGCGTAAGAGGTGCTTTTCAAAGCTCTTAGTGCAAAGTAATTGTTCGCTGCTGACGATAGGATAATGCCATCTATCCCCACAACGCCTGCTTTGGCATGTGGCACGCCTATGCCCAGTACAATTATCACAGGCATGCGCCCCCAATTTGCATTGTGCACGGTAGGTTTTAATATTTTTCCCGAAAATGAGCCATACCGGGAAACGGGAAATGAAGCCCTCTTTCCCGGGAATCCCGGGAAATTTGTTGTTGTTTTTTTGTTTTGTTTTATGCATCAAGGAGAAATATACCTTCCCAACCTGACAAATGTATTATTTGGTGACATTAATATTTATTAAGGCAAAACATCGCAATATAACAAACTTTTTAGGCTGTTTTTAGGCTGTACCTATATGTATTAGGCTATATAGTGCCGTTAGGGTTTATATAGTAATTCACCAATCGCCTGGATTGGCGTATGAATAAATCCTGTAGTAGCCTAGGTTAAACATTTTCTTAGAGAGTTGTGGAAACTGCCGTCGAAGGAATGGAGCCGTAAATGCGTCGATCAACCCGTTTTCACGCTCTTTTACACACAAGATCAATGCTGTCTGATACCTGGCACCGTGTGCTTTTGGATATGGGCTGCTGTGTTCTGGCGGCTGCACCGCTCCTCTTCCAGCCGTGCCCAGTCATAATCTCCATACCGCATACCGGAGCACGGCTTTATCAGACTATCTCCACCCCTCTGTGTGTGCACGGACATTGCCTACAACCAGACCATCATGCCCAACCTGGAGCACACGAACCGAGTACGCATGGCTGGGCTGATTGTCGTTTTCACCGCTGGTGAAGTTTGCACGGTGCTCAATCGCCGTCTCGTAGGCTATTGCATTAACGGTCATGGCACAATCCCCTCAAGCAAGTCAGAAGTGTAGAGAAAAGAAAAGAAACATCGTGGGCGGGCTTTGTGTTTATTAGGCTATGTGCAATAAGCTTTCAGTGTGTTCCACCGGCGCACAGCGCACAAAGGCGCATGGCCAAAACACGCCGAAATAAAATCAGAAATTAATTCCACTCTGCAAAGGATATCAAATTTCCAATTACTGGCTCTAGCATTGTTGTCAGAGAAGCTAGTATTAAAATCTGACTGCAATATGTCGTTATTTGGCGCTATATAAATAGATAATTGATTGATTGTTGGTTGATTGATTCACTTTGATGTCTCCGAAATGCATATAGGCCTACATCGTGATGATTTAATGACGTTACAATGCTTACAGTAGCCTAATATATGACATGTTATTTTAAAACATAGGCTACATCATTTAAGGAAGTAAACTGTCGGCATATTTCTAAATATAGGCCTATTCCAATATGTTCTGCATGTAAAAATACAACAACATTTTTTCCAGGTTTCCCGTCATTCATTTTCCGGGAAACGGGAAATGGGTTGGATGGCGTTTCCCGGGATTAAACCCTAGTGCACGGCGTTAAACGAGCGCAAACGCTAAATTACCGCTTTTGCAAAGATAGGGCCCCTGGTCTTTGTACATCGAACCAGGAAAAGACGAGTGTTGAGGCAGGCAGGCTTTCATTGACAAACTAACTGGAGGGAAAAAGAAGGTTGCGCTTCAACAATGGGTTTCTCAGTGGAGTGCCAAACCCAAAATCCAAAATATGTTCAAAAAAGGCTGAAAGGGTAGCACATCTCAGTTTTCAAAGTCAAGGAGGAAAAAAGAGATTTTTGAAACTAACTGGAGGATTTGTATTGTTTTGAGAGAGAAGAGAAGAGAAGAGGAGAGGAGAGGAGAGGAGAGGAGAGGAGAGGAGAGGAGAGGACAGGAGTGAAACAGCAGAGCTCTGTGCCTGTGTGTGTGTGCCGTCTAGATTAGCCAGCAGAGCGTGACGTAGGGCTGCGTCCCCCGAGCTCTCTCACCATACGACCTCTGTGTGTTTTTCATGCATTGGTCACTGCTGGAGCCGGTCGGACTACCCCCATTGACTAGGAATGGAGCACGGGGGGGGGGGGGGGGGGGAGAGACTGAGGGAGTAGGGAGAGGGGGGAGAGACTGAGGGAGCTGCGGGCGAGGCCGCGCAGCAGTCAAGCTGCGTATGCGAGCTGCAGGGCGGGCAACCCCGCGCAGCGGGCGAGCCTAGGAATCGAGCGCGCAAGGTGCAAGGTGTCCATTATTTTCTGATAATGTACACCTAACTAAGCAGTTCCAGTAAAACGGTCTGTTCACCGTTCATAAATCAATGCGCTGCGTCTCAGCCATGGTCTCACTCCGTATAGAGGATTTTACAGCAGAGCCATTCTGCTCTAATTTTTTTAGTCAAAGTAACCATTTAGATTTACCCTTGTGTGCTCATGTCTACCAAAATAACTGCTATTTAGAAATTTGCACAAAGCACCTTAAGTTAAGATTTCCCTTAGTCCGATTTTAAAATGTCCATAAAATCTAATCGGTTGCACAAAACACCCTTAAATCTTCTCCTTAAGGTTAAACATTTTAAGGAAAACGTAAACACAAGATTTAAGGGTGTTTTGTGCAACCGATTTTATTTTATGGACACCTTAAAATCGGACTGAGGAAAATCTTAACTTAAGGTGCTTGCTTTGTGCAACTGGCCCCAGATTTTTGTTTTCGGAGATCTGAAGAACCACCTCAGCTGACAGAAGCCGGGCTCTGAGCAGCACGGCTGAGGAACATATAGCGTTGTCATACAGGGAGAAAGCAACCAACTGATTTGTGCAGCTCTGCGGTGATTAGCTAATTCCTCCATAGCATTTCGATTATGATTTATTTCCTTTTGGAAGATAAATGTTCTCACAGATTAAATCTAAAGCCTTCTAGTTAAAAATCAATGTTTCCCCAATTGAGTTTTGCGGACGGTGCTGCTAGCCACACTGTCACTTTTTCGCTCAGCCTGTTGTGAGGTAAGGTGGTTAGGATTCTGTCAGTGTTGATCACAAGGTTTTTACTGATCATTGTATGAGGTCTCCAACTCTAAAACACTCGCTCTCTAATTAAAACTGGTAAAAAAAAGCCCACACTAAATAAAGCAGTTGGTTAAAACTCACGTTTTTCCCAAGGCAGTTTGCCTCGTCAACGCAGGCTGTATGTAGTAGGCTGCGGCCGACAGAGCCTATTTTATCGTTTGTGATTTTTGTTTTTTATTGATTTGGGCACAATGACATGGCTGGATAGCTAGCCGGTCTTGTTGTTAAACATACTGTAAATTATATGTATTGTTTGTCAGCCGTATGCAATGTTATGTAATGTTCTGAGCCAAAGGGCTGAGTGGACTATATTACGTCCCATTGCTAACTGGTATCCAAGGCTCGTCCTATTTACTGGAGCAATGAAACATGTTTCTATTGACGCGATGGTAATGATTGTGCCAGGTATTAGTCGGTTGCCCATGTGTTTTGTTTCTTTGGCAAGTGACCATGGTATAAGCTCACCTCGGATGGTTCACGCCTCCACGTCATCCATTAATTTCTGGTAATGTCTGTCTGGTTTGGTGCATATAACTTTACCTTTCCTGTCTGGCTTGGTGCATCTTTTCACCAGACGGATTGAATCCTTCACAAACTGCCTGCTGGGCTCCACAAACTGCATGATCTGGTCCATGGTGGAAGCTTTATTCTGCAGGAAGAGAAAACAAAACAACACAAACTGCATGATCTGGTGCATGGTGGAAGCTTTATTCTGCAGGAAGAGAGACCAAAACAAAGCTCACATCTCCAAATTAAATATAAAATACCAGCAAAGCTTTTCTGTCTGCCTGCCAAACATCTTTCAAACCACGATGTTTTGTAGTTGGTTCTTACATATTTTCATGGATACAATTTCCTATGACTTTTCAAGGATCCATAATATAATTTCCATATAGGCTGAGGCGGTGACTCAATCAACACCAGAAATTATTATTACACTGGACACTAGGATACACTTCTTTATATTGGATTTTAGTGCTTTGGAGTCACTGCATCACAATGAAATAAAATGTGAATTTTCAATCAAAATATTAATCTAAAATATAAGAAGCACAATCACTCAATATGAATTAGTGTGTCCTATTTGTCCATTGTAGTAATCATTTCTGGCATTGATTTGGAGTCACTGCGTCACATTAAGCTATGTGGGGGGGGGGGGGGGGGGGGGGGGGGACTGATGCCCATTAACTTTTTTATATCGTGTTACTTCCCTAGTTTATTGGCAGCCTACACAACGTTTAAAACCTGACTCAGGACGCTGAGAGAGCCTTTTCCATTCGCCATATAATTCCCCGCTAAACATTATGACAGTTGGAGATGCTTCAGCCTTATTTCCACTTTATTATATTACAAAGTGAGATGTCTTTGTAATATAATACAATATGAGCTGTTTGGCTGAATGGATACATGCCGATTGGAAGGGTTTAATCTCAGGTGAAATCATATTTAATCAGTTAAATTAGCGTTATGTATATTTGTCAGCACACTGAGCACTTTGCAGCGACATATTTTTGCATGAGGTTTGGCGTGGTGGAGCTTCCATCACGGGTTTTCTTACTAATGTTACTTTTCTCAAGCTAAACAGAGCTCTGGGAAAACACACAGGGCCTGGGCAGTGTTAGCATACAGACAACAAATACACACACCGAACACAATAAAGCAACTATCTGAAAATACTGTACTTACCTTGAGATACGAGAGAGATTCTGACTTTACGCTTTACTTACGATCTGACTGAAGAAGAGGGACACGTCTAGGTTCTTCTCTGGAGCGCTGACGTCAGTTTAAGGTGGTTGAAACACGCATGCGCACTCAGTCTGGGCAGACCCCTGAATGCTGCCTTCAGTGTCTCTTGTAAACTCGTAATTCCAACATTTAACGAGGTAAATGCTACTTGTGGTGCATTCACGCGCGTTTGGTGAGGGGAAATAACAAAAGAGGAAATACACAAGGGCCGTTTCTCAATAAGCGTTCTTGTGTGTTCTTGCGTTCTTGTGTCCCTGTGAAACGTCATCAGTCGCAGCCCAAGTACTATTCCAATACAAAGTTCACATTTCGCCAAGAACGCTTAAAATTCCCGGATGTGTTCTCGACACGCCCACTTTACCGAGGATGCTCTGGTTGGTGACTTGTGTCAACTTGGCAAGGCAGATATCCCAGCATGCATTTCGGCATAAGCAGAGGCAGAACGCAGCAGAGAAGACGCCATAAGCTCTGGAAAGTTTTTTACAATTTAAAGTTTTATTTCATCACTAAATTCATTTCTGATTACTTTTGATGCCTACAAGCAGGGTAGTAGGTTTCAATAAGTGCCACTTTACCAACAGGCGGCCTCTGCGCTGGTATTGCGCAATACCCTCAAGAACGCATCGTCTCAAACTGCCAACAGCGTCATGTGTGCTTGTGACCTAGCAAGTTCATTCTTCCAAGAACGACTAGCAAGAACGTTCTCCCCAAGAACCCAAGAACAAGAATGCATTCTTGGTATTGAGAAACGGCCAAGATGTTTTAATTACTTTGCTTATGTGGCCGGGTGGAACCGATTAACGCAGGTCGGGTTGCGTGTCGGACAGGGATGTGGGCGGACCTAGGTTTCCTTGTTTTGTATTTCCGCCGGCATAGCACGAGCAAACATTTCTCTTTGAATCTAGACGCGCGCTGGTCGCTTGAGTCGGGACGTGTGGCACTCAGGCGCTGCATTTTGAGTTGTGTGACCCGGAGTCAGCACGGCACACAGTGAACTACAGCCGAGACGTTAATACCGGAGCGGCACTGTGAGCTACAGCGAGGCACGCTTATAGCGAAGCTGTTTGATTTATCAGGACGTGTGAGTATGCCAGTACTTTTGTGCACGAATATTCTAAAACATTAGTGAAGTGTCTGAATGTGGGCTTGATGGGTGATTAACTATTTCCAGGAAGGAGTTATCGGCCAGGCAGGCTTCACGGAGGGGGGTAGGCACGTGCCAGTGTTGCGCAGGTATTTTATTATTGTTTATATGTTGTTTGCATTTTCTTTCTAATCGATGTGTCCGGATGCTTGTCAAGATGTTTAAATGTGTCAGAGGGTTAATGGGCTGTGACTCTTCCTAGCGCCGTTGGTCGTAGCGGTGGGTCCCGGGGCTTTGCAGCTCGAGTCCAGAGTGAGACCTCTAATCTCCGTTAAGGGGTGAGCATTGCTGCTACTGCTTGGGAAGTGGGCAGTTTATTTATTCATTTGTATACATGGGGGATGTATTTTATGTGTGTGGTTAATATTGTTCCTGTTGTGTTCAGGGCCGTAACCAGGGTTCCGAAATAGGGGAGGTCCAGCAAGGGGAGGCGCATTCGGTGCCGCCCGCAAGGGCGCCGCCGGAAAAAATTTGAGGGTTTTTTCCCCCCTTTTTTAGCCATATTTAGAGTAATATATCATTTTAAATCAACATTAGGATTATACTGTTGTGATGTCATTATTCAGTATATTCTCTTTCATGTCACCACCTGCTCAGCTCTCCTGTCAACATAATTGTAACTAACAAACACAAACTGTTTTAGCCAAATTCATATCAAAATGACACCTACAAACACAGGTACACAACCCAAGCCGTACACAACACACAAAGTCATCATCGATAATTAAAAAAAACATACAGAGGGACATTTATTTATTCCTGATAGGAACGATTGAAAAATAAAATAAAATATATTATGTTGTTTTTAACTTTACACCACCTCTTTTTGTTACTTATTGGGTCATGAAACTGAAACCATGCATATAGCCACCTGCATACCTGACTTCGGGAGCTTGGCAATTGGCATCATGCATGATTAGCCAGTAGCATCCCAACGTGTCACACAGGTAACATTACTTAAGAGACAGACTAGACACTTACTTTCTTGGTTGTTGCTAAAAAATCTGTCAGTGTCACTCACTGTCTGTCGTTCACTCGCTCACTGTCTCGCAGCTCGCTCACCTTCAATTATCTCGCCAGGCAGACAGACAGTCATCACTCACCACCATGCTGCTGCTCTCTCGGAATCAAGTTACCGCGGACACGGCGTCAGATGACTTCCTGCCTGACCTGCCTTTCGTTTCAAAATAAAAGCGATCCCGTGTTTTTCATGCTTTTCCATGCAGATTGTTTTATAAAAAAAAAAAAAAAAAAAAAAAAAAATTCCTCTGAAATATTAGGGGAGGTCCGGACCTCCCCGTTCTCATAGCTAGTTACGGCCATGGTTGTGTTGTGTTGTTATTCTAGGATGATCATGTGGTCACTGCTGTAGCCTAGGATTATTCAGGAAAGACATTTGTGAACCTGTTGCACAAAGAGAAGATTATTTTTGTATATTCAACTTGCCTCTCTTGGAATAGAAACTGTCATTAACAGAAATTGTGAATAAAGATTATTTTTCTGTAAACTCTCCTAGTGTCTGGCTGCTTGCCTTTTAGAGGTCCAAGACCTGCTCAGCATTTCTCGTAAGGTCACACTTAATTAATATCGCAGAACAACTAAAAGTTAGATCAACAGTGGAAACAGAAACACAATAATTAATTATAATTATTGGTTATTATTATTTATTTATTTATTGATCGTTTTTTCTGGATTAATGACAATTAAATAGAAATGTAAAAAGTTTAAATGTGTAGAAATAGAACACAAAGAATTACGTTTTTGTATGTTTGTGTATGGTCATGCAGGCATTGAATTTAGAGGAACCACCTGGTATTAATTTGAGGCTGGTCTGTATTGTAGCGACCCAGAGTGTGACATGTCGTGGCGATTACGACGTTACGTGAAGGCAGCGGACCAGCCAGTGTGTAGGGGACTTCCGGTCTCGGGTGGGGAGCCAGTCTGAAGATACGAGGAAGCGGACTGGACGTGTGTGTAGCTAGGAGCTGTGTGTGTGTAGCTAGGAGCTATGGCCCCTATCGTTGCATCGGCGCAGTTTCTAGGCCGAGCGGCAGGCGCAGATCAAAGCAGTGGGCGTGGAAAGGCGCACTTGATATCGTCGTCTGGCGCTAGATGCAGCCCAAAGCATTACAACCACGCCTTTTAGGCGTAAAATTATGCACCGTCATGCTCATTGGATAAGTGCAATAAACGAATCGCACGCTTGCCTTTTTAGCTCCAATTCCAGTGATCCCGCAAAACCAGACGAAAGCCAAACGCTCTGCCCCCCCCCCCCCCCCTCCCTTCATCCAGCCTGTCTGTCTGCATTATAGGCTATTATTCCATATTATTATGCTTCTCAAACCAATCTAACTGCAGTTTCAATACTGCAAGCATGTAAATACGCTACACTATAGCAAGATCAAAGTGAAAATAATGTTCTATGCATCAGCTAGAAAAATATAGCCTATTAGATTGGTGAAAGTTTGTCCAGAAAGATATCATTTTCTCTCGCCTGCTGCAGGAAGGATGATGCACATAAATATACCCTACATTATGTCAAGTCATTGCATAAATGTGTTTTTATTGTAAAACTAAATGTGAAATAGGGCCAAGTTATTGGACGGACATCACAGTATAGCAGATGCCATTAGAAGCGCGTTCCGCTGTTACTTCTCTAAATCACGTTAACTCGACAAGGGGTATATATATGCCCAGGAGGACATATATGTTTCACATAGGGTGGTGTTTTCATTTCGAGGTTTTATTTGGTCCAATATTGAAATGTTGACAATGGCAGGCTGTGTTACCATTACACATTAATTTAGAACTACCTTTTATATCTATTTTGGCTCATTTGGTGGCTATTTAGTAGCGAAATGAAGAAACACAATGCATGCTGGGAACTCAGAGAGAGAGAGAGAGAAGGGTGACAGAGAAGAAGCAGTGAAGGCAAAGAATAGGCCTGCTTTTGAAAAGCGCAAAGCGCTAAATGTAGGCCAGCTCCCAAGATATGACTAGGCTGGTATTTAGCGCCGACACGCCCACTTTGGGACTGCGCCACGCCCATTCGGCCTAAAGCGCATTTGGCAGCCTAAAGCCTATTGCTATCTTGCCGAAACAGGCGCAAGGCACGTTTTTTTGCGGTTAAGGCCCGTAATAGCGCCGATGGCCTGTGGGAGAATAGAGCCCTATGAGTGTGAACCGGGAATAAAGACTGTACCAAGTATTGCCTCTTCTCCTCCTCATTAATGATCCCGGGAGCGGATTATTACAGTATCTTTGCACAAGTTAGAAATACCTTTATTAAACAGTAGCCTACTCTGTTACAGAATATCGTTAGGAATCACATTTGATCAGTTATTGATGTGTAGGTTACTACTGATCAGATAATGAAAGTGAACAGCACAGTAATGACTAAAAATAGACAGTAGATGGCAGCAAAATAGTAATCTTCCAGTTGACCTAGTAGCTGGAAGCAGGCGCGCGGGAAGCCATCTCCACAAGGGGGGCTGACGCATATACCCGGACTTGCGCTGCGCGGCGCCGCCTTGTGCGAGCATGCTGCGTGAAGTTGGCACTTGTATTGCACATTGTCTTAAAACTTGAATGGAATCAGGAGCACAGATTTATGTCTGTGCCAGTGGGTGCCCATGCTTGCGCATGCCCGTCGCCCAACCCATCCTCCGATAAAGCGATAAAGCTGTAGTGATGCAAACGCACCATAGGAGATTTAACAGCGACCTACACACACACACACACACACACACTTCACACACCACTTCAGTTCGACAGAATAGGAACAAGCGACCGAAGCATGCTGTAAACCACACTCATCTCAGCAACATAGAACATGAACAGCGTCAGCATCAGCGACCGACCCACACAGACACATTGATTGAGAGATCAAAAGTTTTAACCAACATTAACATACACTGCTACACCTCACCTGGAACTGGAAGTCGTAGGCTACTCGTCACGGTTGCACTAGGTTTTGTGATCAAAAATCTCCTCTTGTTTTGGCTACTTGTGTTGAGATGTGTCAGTCTGTCACTCTCTCTGATACCGCTCAATGCACAAGTGTGTTTACTCACTACGTCAGCAGGGTCACATAGAGTGCACTGACTCATGCAGCCAATCAGATTAACGGCTATGTTTTGATCAACTCGTTTTGTAACCCGGGGCCGCCAGCGGGCCTCGGGTGGGTGGAGTTTGCTATCAGATCAAAGTGACTCGACCCCGCCCAGCCACAGCCTAGAGCCCAGAGCAGAGCACCCACGGGGAAATGAGGGGAGTGTAGAGAGAGAGAGATGCCTATCTGCCTGTGGCACAGTCACTGAAGTTTCGCCAAATGAGGGTGCGGGGCTGGTGGGGGGGGGCTCGGGGGGGCTGCGTCAGGAAGGTGCAGGGGCTGAGGCCGCCACCAGAGGGGGCTGCAGCCCCGGCAGCTCCCCACTTCCAGCGCGGTTGCCTGTCAGCACAGCTTCTTGTGAACCACCATGAACAATGTCAGACTGAGTGACCTTGGGGTGCTAAGTGTGGAGTCGAAGAGAGCCAAGGCCTTGGATATGGATGTGTTCCTAAGGGTATTTAGTGATGCACATGGAAATCGCAAAATGCAATTATTTTAAAGTGTCTGCACCTGAAATTACACTGAGTATTTGACTGCTGCTTATTCTCTGTTAAGAATTACTACTTTACAGCTAAGATGGGCACTTGAGACTTGGTGAATTGCACTTGAGCCGAATCAAGTCCCTTTTTTGATGACTTGCGACTTGACATGACAAAAACGAATTACTTGAGACTTACCTGGAACCTGGAAGTTAAAGACTTGAGACTTGACTTGACTTGAGGGATGACTTGGATGACTTGAATGTGTTCGATTGAGAGGCAATATTTTTTTTTATATATATATGTATATTATGTTTTGATTGAGAAGAGATAAATACTCTAAGTTTGTTATTTGTTTTTGTTTGATCGCATTGAAGTCTGGCTGTCAGTATTTCACTGTTTACAACTGATGGGGAGGATTTTTCTTTTATTATTGTTAAGAGATAAATACGTTTAAGTTATTTGTTTTTGTTTGATTAGATAGTCTGGCTGTCAGTATTTCACTGTTTAATACTTAGGGGGAGGATTTTTCTTTTATTGTGAAGAGATAAGTTATTTGTTTTTGTTGGATTCAATTGGCTGTCAGTATTTACTGTTTAAAACTGACAAGGAGTTTTTGTTAACTGAGAAGTTAAGCAATAAATAAACATTTATAAAGTTATTTGACTTTTGTTTGATTACCTTTATTTAACTTGATTTAAATGATTATAATACAAATTTAAGTCATTGTCATACTTTTTGAACAGGTTAGATCATACATTTACCAATAATATCTGTATTAGACAGGTAGGGAATTCTAAGACTGTATTGCAGGTATGCATGTAGAGAGATAACAGTGGAACTATTATCAAAACAGTCATTCTCCTACACTGTTATTCATTCTCTCTAATTGTGATTATTATACAGCTGTGATTATCAACCTTTTTCATATCGGGGACCTCCAATTTAGTCCACATTAGACCCATGGACCCTTAACTCATTCATGGCCAGTTTAGGACTGCCAATATTTAGCACAGGCCAAAGATTTTCATAATTGTTGGTCATCTTTCAAGACCCACAGTAAATTATCTATTAGCACCAAAGTGATTTACAATACCTCAAAATGAAGATGTACGTCTCTGGGTTCACCAGGGAAAAAAAAGTGAGCTTTTAGCATGTTCTGTACTCTACTTATAGCCATTTATATACACCCTGTTTTCACCAAAAAGGTCTCTCTGAGAAGACAAACAGGAGAAAAGGCCATTTTTGTAAAATACACAATCTCAGGCAGAACTCGCTCTCAATTCTTTTATTTTGAACTGTATTGACATCAGACATGTAAATATTATTCGTTATGACACAAATGACAAAAAAAAAAATATATATATATATATAGTGCATTTTTTACATTCAACAATACAGTTTACTCAGTGTGAGGGAGTGTGCAGACAGACAGACAGACAGACAGACAGACACACAGACACACAGACACACAGACACACACACACACACACACACACACACACACACACACACACACACACACACACACACAGAGAGAGTTCTGTCCACAGCTGCTGCTGGATCGCACCTCTTCCAGGGAACACTACTGATCGCCCCGCAAATTAGCATAGGAGGGACACCAAACTGGTCTGAGATCAGCGTCTAGCCTCCTCTGCCTCTGCATCGTTTTCCTCCTCTCGTTCGGGCTGGGACGAATGCTGCGACACAGGAACGGGGTCGGCTTGGCTTTGGGACCAGGCGCTGGAACCGGATCGATCATGTTGGTTTGACTTCCGCGAACAACTCAATCCAGGTTCGCCCTGCAGCAGAGGCGACCAGCGCAGCGCGCCGAAGGGTGTTTCAATGGCGTTTCTCCTCTATGCAACAGGCAGCGTTTCTCCGTTTTCTCCTCCTCTTCCATTTCAAAACAACAGCTGCGGTATGTGTTTGATAACGTGTTGTCGGCTTGGCTTTGAGGCTAGGGACCTGATAACATGTCACAGGCTGGGGAAGTCTTTGAACTACGCGCTGTACTAATAAAAACAAAAACACGTCAAACACGTCATTGGCGGGGAGGGCTATTTCTGATAACACGTCAAAGACGTCTTTGGCGGTGAATGAGTTAACTGTCTTGGTGAGATGTGTCTCTGAAAAATTTAAACCTGAGAATTTTGTCATGTGATTTTGATAACAGTGAATCTATGATCAAAACAGTCATTCTCCTACACTGTTATTCATTCTCTCTAATTGTGATTACTATACAGCAGTGATTATGAACCATTTTCATATGAAGGACCTCTAAGTCCACATTAGACCCATGGACCCCTAACTTGGTGAGATCTGTCTCTGAAAACTCAAATCAGTAGTTTTTTAGTTTGACATTAATGATTTTGTCCTGAATGACTGTATTGCAGGTAGAGAGATAACTGTGACACTATGATCAAAACAGTCATTCTCCTACACTGTGTTATTATTCAATCTCTCTAATTGTGATTGTGAACATGATGAACACACAAATACACTGTAACTGTACAATTTAAGGAAAGTAATTCAATTGTTTCCACTTAGCAGTTAGCAATTGAAATGTTGAAGAGCGAGGTCGGTGGTGCCGTGGCGGTCTTCATTTTTGTTGTTGCGGGGTAGGCCCCCCCAATGTAACTGTTGTTCCCCCCTGTGCCCCCCTCCTGAAAATAACGTAGATCCGCCCCTGTATACCAGTAGTACAGACTTCACTTCATGTCAGCTGTCAGCCTGTCAATCAGCTGTCAATGCGGTTTGTTGCCACACAATAAACCAGCGGTTTGTTCCAAGCCAGTGTGATCCTTGATTCACTCTCACACGGCAGCCAATCAGCGTTGAACAGCGAGCGACTGATGCCAGCGTAATTTCGCTCGAGTTGGGATATTTCATCTTGGGCGACGAGCGAATCTTCTCCCTATCGCTCTGTCTCTGTCGCTCGGACGCCCAGCGATTTTTCTCCCGGGCGAATATACGCTCAATCGCTCGTTTACATTGACTTTGTATGTAAACTCGATGCCAGCGAAAAACTGGGCTGTATACCTTAGTATATCTTGTTTTGGTGACGCCTAGTGGACATTTCCTGCAGTGCATTTATTTCAGAATTTATTTGCTGTATTTTCTCTATTGGTTAAGCTTGGTCACATGGCTTAGAGCACATGTTTCAATCCAGGAAGCTCATCCAGGCAATTACTCACTTAAGACAGCAGCTGGTTTGAAGGGCAAATTGTTTGTCCTTTACCGATTGTTGCCCTGGAAAAGGCTTTGCTTGTAAGTTTACCTTTTATTTCTTTCATAACTACACTATATAATGTATGCTTGATGAATGTTATTTTGAGTGTAAATGTTTCTACACTGCATTTATAGGCTACATTACTGTGCTACATGTTAAAGGTTATTAGTGATAACTGCAAATGCTTGTGATAGCTACAGACAATAATGATGGTTATTAGCAGATGTTAAAGGAAATATAACGGCATCATTTTTTGGACACATGTTAATTGTGTTTATTTCCAGTTTTACAAAACGAAAATGGCAACTATGTTTCTGAAGACAACAACAAACAGTTCAACTTTACTTCAGCGTCTGAGGATTCATTGACTTGTCATCAGTGTTCGCTATCTGTTGAAGTTGCGCCCTGCTTACGCACAATGGGAACAGAAACAGAATAGTAAAAAAGCAAAGCCTTTCATACCCAGTCATCACCATCGTCTTGAGACGTCTTAAGATGTCAAGTGACCAAAACCAAAATGTCATTTTGTATGGTCAAGATGTCTCAAGACATCTTGAGACTTAAACTGAAGACATGCAGTCATGTCTTAAGACATGAAAGTGCACGTCTTGAGACATAAGAGACAGATGTTCTGCGTCTTGAAGACATTGAACATCTTAAGACACATTTTCTATGTCTTAAGACATGAAACTGAGGGAGGACCACCGCTTTGTTTTTCTCTATTCCCTGTGTCACACTTCTTTTTCAGTTAGTTTGGTAGGTCCCTTCAGTAGGACTCACAGCCTACACCTGGAAAACTACAATCCCCAGAAGGTGTTGCTTCTAGCTGAGTGTGCACAGGTGTTCTGCATACTGCTGATCATTAGAGCAGGAGTGACATGTTCTTAGCCTGCCTGTCATTGTTTGTTCTGTATGCTCTGATGAAGGTCTTGCTGACCGAAAGCTCACAATAAATGTGAATTTTAGTGCAAATTTAAGTGTGCGGAAAGTCCTTCTTTCATTATGTCTTAAGACATTAAAGTGCACGTATTGAGACATAAGATTTTCCGTGTCTTCAAGACACTGCATATCTTAAGACATAACTTTGCCTTTTTTCAATTGGACTCATTTATATTGTAACACATTCCAAATATATGCATGCCATGACACCCCCACAGGCCCTTTTCACAGTAACTGTTTTGAGGTGGTGAAGTAGGAAGTAGAGCAGGTGTAATCAATAATATGAATGGAATGGGACCATCATTAATGGTATGGTTACACCTGCTTTACTCCCTGATTTATCACCTCAAAATGGTTGTTGTGAAAAGGGTCTATTGCTCTAGTGTGTGTGTGTGTGTGTGTGTGTGTGTGTGTGTGTGTACTCAAGGCAGTTACAACAGCCTTTTGGAAGCATAGTTTGTACTGTGAAACTGCTAAAATCCAGTAGGTGGCGGTAATGCAACTTCAAGGTTGCCAACCCTCATAAAACTCCAAAGAAGAAGAATGCAGAAAGCTGACTGGTGCTCGTGCTGCGCTGGTACACAGTTGTAGAGGGCAACAGCAGCGTTGCCAGTGGATTTACTTCAACTTCTCAAGATGAGTCAGTGTCACCTGCAGCTAATCTATCCATGGTAATGTAATGCTAGGTAAGCTAACCATAACATTATTCATGTTCTAGGGTGCCATTTCTGTGTTTCTAAGGTCAGTTTAGCTGAATAAGCTAGGTTAGCACTGTACGCTAACGGCTAGCGATTGAGTGCTATTTAACAGTGATGTTTGTATTTTGAATGACATTTTGTAGTCAAATATGAAGGTGGGTTGACTGCAACTGCATGCATTTTTGGTTTGGCAATATTTGTTTTGTGTTCAGTTATTTTAACTTAAATTATAATTTGTATGGTTGTAACTTGTGTCTGTCAACAGTGTCTTAAGACACCTGGCTAGCTATGTCTTTTTGACAGCATTTTGTGCTGCAACTGAAAGTCATCAAATTGTATGAATTTATAAACTGATTTGGAGTGAAATTAATAATGCATCTCTACTAGGGCTAGGTTAAAAAAATCTATTCTCCGATTTTGAATCGGTTTTTATTTTAATCCTTTATCGATTCATATGTCCAGAGATCGATTTTTTTTTATCTAAAAATAATAATAATAATAATAATATAAACATAGGCTATAATATTATAGGCTGTGTGTGGTAGTTGAAACATTAAGGCTCTGTCTGTAACGCAAGGAAACGAGGAATGTAGGTGGCAATTCTAGGTAGTAAGTTGTCATTTTTATGTTTTAGGCTGTCTGAAACCAGTTTTATACAAAAGGTGACTGAATTTGCAACCTTTCCAGGTACCTATTTTGGCCTAATTCGTAAGGAACCATCAGTGGTACCTTTGGTGGGTTAGGGTATACCATGATGCATTGCGACCCTTCCAATCGACGAAGAAGAATGACGCTCTTCCCCCAGAATTTCCGTTAATGGCGGCGCCCAGAAAACCTAACGCATCAGAAAAAAGCTAAACAACTATTGGCTAAATAACGAACATCATCACTTTCTTTGGATTTTTATTTTAGCATGGTCAATAACGTCAACCGTTACTTCATTTTACTGCGACAGTTTGTTATTAGGGTGTCTGAAAAGTCACTTTTGCGGGTCAGTAGGAAACATCCTACTTGACTGCGATCTGGACAGCCTAGCAAGGTTCCTAACCTAGGTTGCGCAGCAGCGTGATTTCTAACCCCACATAGGATAAGCAATAACCAGCCAGCCAGGACTAACGTAACTACGCAAGCAAGCAGAAGACGAATAGCAGCATGGCAGACGACGGTGCGTTCACCTTCAAGTGTAACTTTTTAACCGTGCTTTATTAAATGTGACCTGCTCTGACCAAATGAGTCGCTTGTCGCGCTGGCTGTTTGTCTAGAAAACGCGATTTTATCAGAAAATATTTATTTCTGCTGTTTTGGGGTTTCATCAGATTATAGTAAAATAAAGCCTTGGCTTTCATTCTCTGTAAAGATTATTGTGAAATTCGACCGCTAAATATACTTTTGAAGCTCTTGAAGGTAGTGACAAAACTGAAAGTAAACTGCTCTGCTCTGAGCCTGCTGCTCTCTGCTCAGTCTGCTGCGCGTGCAGCCTCACGTTGCCAGTTAAACGGGTGTGTCAGTACTTGCAAATGGTAGGCTATATTATAGACTACTCTAGGATTTAAAACGCGGTTTCTAAAGTTTGTCAGGGTTGTATTGTGGAGTTCTGTTATTGGTTTGTTATTTTAGACTAGTTTAGGCTGTTTATGTAACGTTTTAACCTCTTAAAAATCTGCCTCTTCGGGGGTTATGATAACGAACATGGCAACCCGTCTGCAGTCTCTCTCTCGCTCTCTCTCTCTGCCCTTGCTCTCTCTCTCCCCGCTGCAAGGGGAGAGAGAGAGAGGGGGAGAGCAGCTGCATAATTTCTGCTTCCAGTGAAAGTCTGTCTGTCTGCCTGTCTGTCTGTCAGATTGATAGACTAATACTAGTCAGTAATCTGCGTGATAATGTTGCTTTACTTTTAAATTCAATTCACAGATGGCATTAGACTGAGCTAATTTCAGATTATTTGCCTCATAGCCTACTTTCAGCTGTCTGTCTCTCTGTCTCTACTCCAGAGCAGAAACGGTTAGGGTTAGGACCGCAAGAATAGAGACATAAAATAAGTCATAATTCCTACCCGGATTTTAACCAGGACTAGCGGCTTGAAAAACCACCGTTATTATTTAACTATAGGAACGTTAATGGCCAACCTTCGAAAAACGCACACCCTTCTAAAAATCGTAAATGATATAGTTATTGACCTTCCTACCCCCGCCAACATCTCAACCCTCTGAAATTATGGCTCTCTCTTAGGCCTTTGCTTGGTGACCCAGATTCTCACAGGACTCTTCCTGGCCATGCATTACACCGCAGATATTGCCGCATCCGCCTGGTCATTGAAACAAAAATGAATAATAATACAAATAAAAATAAAAAGTATCTCTTCTTCCATGGTAAGTGTGTGTGACAGTCTGGAACCCGCCAAGTCTTTTCAAGTCACGCTGTTCTTCAGGAACCAGTGAACCCGTCTTCTTCTTTTTCATTCAAGTTTCCGGCAGTGTAGACGTTACTAGCCCTCTACAGGACAAGAATAAAACTCTGCTACCTTAAACCGTTAGGCTGTCTGAAACGAGTTATTTTTCAGCCCCCTATTATTAAAATTAGCTACCTAATTAACCAGGTACCTATTCAGGTATCAGGTGATATTCAGCTTCCTTGCATTACAGACAGAGCCATAGTTTCAAGTTGACGTTTATTTATGTTTGTAGTTGAAACAAAAACATAAATACTGTAGGCTACATAAATGGAAATGTTTGATCATTAGCATCTATTTTAGAAATTATATAGGCTGAAATAAAATCACTGTGCATAATTGTGAAAGTGTCTTTATTGACAGATGAAAAGGCTGTTATTTGATTTTGATTTTATTTTATTGATTTTGCACTGTAAAGACAATACATGCCAAGTGTATTTCACCTGGAGGGGAAATTAATAAAATACAATACATATCAGTGCTTGGAGAGGTAAGAAACCCTGGAAGGGCTTATCGAGAACCTCACCATGTAGAAAATATATATATATATATATATATATATATTTCTAAAAAATATATATATTATAACCAAGGAGATAGTACAAGTAATAATACATAGATAGTACAAAATAAAAAATAAAACAAAATAAACAAACTTATTTGAGCAATACGTCAAAAGAAATAAAAATTACAATGGCAACAGAATTTTTTTTTTTAGCACAATTCCATTGTTTACCCTTTGTCACCTCCTGGTGAGTAAATATATGTGTAACTAAAACCATTAAAATTGACAACCGGTCCGCACCTTTTCCCCCCATGTATCTTGGCGAAAAAAAGGTTGGGAAACCCTGTGTTACATAACTGGACAGTCATGTAATTCAGGTTACAGCTCAAAAAACATGTTTTAGTATCACTAACCAAATCGATATTGAAATTAATTGAATCGGAATCGAATCGGGATTAATCGATTCAGAACCTTGTGAATCGGAATCACATCGATTCTTGAAATTTGAACCAATACCCAGCCCTAATCTCTAGTAGTTTGTTCATCATATACATTACTAGGCGGTTATTATTATTATTATAATAATATATTATTATTATTATTCCTGTTAGTGAGTTTCCTTTTTGTTGTTCTGAAAGAGGGGGCCCCTACAAGCATGAGGGAGGCTGGCTCTGTGTTGAGAGTGCAGAGAAGAGGAAGCTGAGACGAAAGATCACCACCACCCAACGCTGCGGTGGAGTGGCACAGGTGCCCCTCTTTGTCAGCGGCCATCACTGTTAAACACCATTAGCAACTACTGTGCCCACCAGCCCCTGCCCCACCCCTTCACCTCACCTGTCCCACCCACCCCCTCACCTGCACAATAACTTGATCCGCAAGTATGTATATTCTTATGCACTATGTTGCTGTTGACTATTAGGGTTTGGATATGGAAGTCTTTTGTTTTAAGAGAATCCACAGCTTCTGTTTGAAGGGTGTTCCAGCCACTAGAGAGAAGATCCTCTTGCAGACTGTGAGGAATTCAAAGAGGGAGCAACGCTTTTCTTCCCACTTTTGGCAACCCAGACAACATGGAATAGGGACTATCAACTATTAATCAACTGGTACCAATGGCCAATAATGTGAAGCTGCTGAAAATAGGACAACTTCTTCAGATACTACAAATATGTAAGAACTGTACGTTCTCCACTCACACTCAATACAGTAGCTGTATTTTTTGTAGTACAGAACAATGTACATTTATCTACAGAGTTGTATCTATGTAGGCTTTTTATATACATTTTTAATAATAAAATGCTGACATACTCATGACTACATTGTACATGTCTTGTTATTATTTTGTTATAATAATAATAATATAATGTGGTAGTATAGTGCAGTATACTTAAATTCTATGGTTTTCCTCTTTTGATCCTGTATTTCTTTTTCATGTCATATTTTACTACTGTGTATATTTACTAACACTTGATGTGCTGTTTTAACACAGCTGTGTGTCTTCCTTTGGACAACACCCAGATGTAATATACTTTTCAACAAGATATGTGTTGCATATCTTGTGTTGAAAAGTAACACGTGTCTGTTGTCCAAAGGAAAACACACTGATGTGTTAAAATGAAGTGTTGTTCATAAATAAGCACATTAGTAATATGACATGAAAAATAAAAGGATAAAAAAACAGGAAACCAAATCAATAATGTGATCTCAAGACATCTTGGGACGTCGATATTTCCACGACATCTTAACACTTTCAGTGCCACGGCCCTTGGGCAAAAGGTTGCTTGCTGTGCCACATAGGCCGCAATGCATTTTAAAACAGTCATATAATTTTTTTAATAATTACTATGTAAACACTGAACACGCACAAATAACGATGAGACTCTCTTCTATCACCTGCAAAAAAAAGTTTATTGATCCCATTTTCCGTTCTTTAGTTATGAGCCGGAGAAGATAGCTCGATTGAACGAAAAACATACCTTTTTTTCTACGAGCTGAGATAATGAGCCTTTTGTGAAATTAAACATTTCAAGCACATCTCTGACTCTGAAGCGAATTTTCTGATGTCTGGGTCTGTCTGGGTGAAGTGTATGCTGCTCTGCTGCTCTCCGTGCTCCCCCCCCCCCCCCTCAACTGCACACGCCTCCTGGGTGTGTCTTATGTGTCTGGTGGCTCTCAGTCTCTGCTGAGTTTGCTGCGCACACACAGTGAATGGTGCGCGACATTCAGCTTTTTGGTTCCGCGTGTGTTTGTCACGGGCTGGCATGCTTCCAGTTCGGAATAATAATGCTGATTATGTGAATGTGCTGTTGCAGCGTACATGGAAGTGCTCAGTTGTGACAGCGGATGCTGCTGCTGGGGGCACAGCTGGCGTTGTGCTCGTTTATGGAGGCACGTCGATGCATACGGACGGATGCGATGCGATTTCCTCATTTTGCCCAGTGACTATTTCTGTGTGTTTGGCTCCTTTTTCTCTGATCAGGAGAGTGCTGTCGCCACCTAATGGGTTTGTAAAATAGGTTATCGACCTCCAATAGCTACAATATTGTTAGAGGCGACGTAAGAAGCTTAGATCGACACCCCCCCGTCAAAAAAACAATTTGGAGTTATGACGCCATTTGGCGTCGCTGGCACTGTACGGTAAATTTCTAATGACGCCATATGGCGTCGCTGGCACTGAACGTGTTAAGACGCATGTCTGTAGACACGTCTTATAGACATGTCTTCAATCTCCAAGACGTCTTAAGATGTCTTGAAAAATGTGTCTTAAGACACGTCTTAAGACATGTCAAGACATGGTGATGACTGGGTGTGTTTCCAGGGCAAGAATCGACACGAGGAGAGAGATCTTCTGTGCAAGCGTTTCACATCATCATCATTGCTCACGCCAGACATACAGAATTTGGGCAAAGAATTTGGAACTCCATGGGCCCTATCCGCCCCCTGGCCTTAAAATAGCGTTTAACGCCAGGCCAAGCGCTATTTAGTGGGCATGGGCATTCCACGGAGCGATCCAATCCGGTCAGAAAAGCCCAACCAAAGCGCTCTGAGCTCCCCCCCCTCCCTCTTTCATCCCCGTCTGTCTCCATATATATTATTCCATATTATTATGCTTCTCAAACAAATCTCAGTGCAGTTTAAATACAGCAAGCATGTAAATACGCTACACTATAGCAAGATCAAAGTGAAAAGAATGTTCTAAACACATCGGCTAGAAAAATATAGCTTATCCGTGGATGTCATGATGAGAGTAGATTGGTGAAATTTTGGGCAGAATGATATCGTTTTCTCTCGCTACCTTTTCTTCTCCCCCACTGCACAGGTAGGATGATGCAACAGCCTCTGAATGACAGGGGCTCAAAACTACAGTATAACTTTTTTTTCATCGGTCATTGTGCCTGTCTGACGTGCGAGAGTGAGAGAGAGAGAGGGGGGAGAGAGAGGGAGTGAGATCCGCAGAGAGAGTGATTGAATAATGTGGGTGCATCCCCGGGGCCGGCGCACTGAATCTGCATCTCTCCTGCATTTCCGCTGCGTAATTACGCACCGTAATATCCCCGGCGCACTGAATAAGGCCTGGTTTTGAAAAGCACTAAGCGCTAAATTAACGCCAGGGGGGAAGATAGCGTTAGGCCGGTATCTAAGGCCGAAACGTCCATACTGGCCTATTCTGGCACTGCGCCACGCCTCTTCGGCGTAAAGCGCATTTCGGGGCCTAAAAACATGATGCTATCTTCCCGAGGCAGGCGCAAAGCGTGTTTTTTTGCATTTAATGCCAGTTTAGCACCTAAGGCCATGGGGGAAGATAGGGCCCCATGTCTTGGCATGACTGAGCTTCTCCTGAAATTGTTTTGAGCCCCCTGGGCAGGCCCACCTCCCACTTTGGAAACCTCTGAGCTGGACCTTTAGATCAGGCTTGCATTCAGGCTAACATCAGATTAGATTAGAGTAGGTCAGGACAGGGCAGACTAGGTGTGCTGTCACTTGGCCACCTTAAGGTGGACAACACGTTCAAACTCCTGCTGTTTCACAACCAATAATGAACCAACTCACATTCCTCTTTCTTCGGTAGTGGTAGTGGGTATTTAAGGAGGCAGAGCCAAGCCTCAAAACACTGATGGAGCTGATGCTGAAGATGATGGGTGCTGTTTCTCTGCTGCTGCTGTGCTGTGGGACTGGCCTGGGGACTCCACTCGGAGATGAGGGGGAAGTCGGCCTGATGGGAGCAAGGATGGCGAGGCTGGAGAGTCAGAATGCAGGTACTTCGGCAGGTGGGGGGGGGGTGTTCTTCACCTCTCCGTATGTTCTGGGGCGGTTTAGCTGACATGGTCCATAAAGCTAAAGTTTGGGGGTGTCAATTCTATCAGGACAACATCCAGACATCTATTGTCTTGATCCAACCACGTTTTTGTTAGCAACAAAACATCTAAATTGTGATCATCAGCTATGAAATCATTGATCAAGAGAGAGTTGCATGCTAGTGATCTGGTATTTAACAAACACACATTCAGATGGTACAAAGTGGATTTGTGATGAGTCATTTCTGGGTGGATCAGAGATAAGGTTTGTAGGGCAGGTGCCAGATTGTCAATGGCGTCGAGCACCGCTGGCTGGATGAGATAGCGAGAATTATAGTGGGAATTAGTGTTGTAGGTTTGTATGTGACAAAGTGTACATTGGAGAGGTTGACAGTTCTGCTAGATGGCCAACAGGGGGAGCACTGGGCGGGGACAATGGTTAGTGAGGTTGGGCAATGAGGTAGGCGATGACGTGGTGGAGTGACCCTCTGAGTGACCAGGTGTGGGACTGGGTCAATTAACGATAGTCAATTGTGTCGAGCAATGTTAGATGCAGGAGGAATGCTACCAGCTCTGGCTGATTCTAGCGTTAGAAACAGATTACTGGCTAGGAGATGTTTACCACCACAAAAAGTCAATAAAACTGTCACTGTTGCTCTGTGGTTTTGGTTTGTGATGGTGTTTGTGGCTTAAGGAGATGGTTTATGGTGGAGAAAAGCTGCTTGGAGTTTCCAGGACTTTTATTTATGATGCTGGATTAGTGCAGTGACCATGCGTCTCTGAGGGACTTTGAGTAGGCCTTTTAGATGTTCTTTAGATCATCATATCAGACTAGTCTGCACAACTTTTGTTGCAGTTTAAATTTATAATCCCATTCTCTGTGGGAGCGGTCTTCCTAGACTTAAAAAAGGCCTTTGACACTGTTAACCACAGTGTGATCCTAGCCAAGCTCTCAAACTTCCAATTCTCTGATCATGCCTCACAATGGTTTGACTCATACCTCAGGCGAAGAGTCCAATGTGTACGAGTCAATGGAGAAAAGTCCACCCTCCGGGCCAATAGCATGGGGATACCCCAGCGGTGGGTGCTAGGACCTTTGCTCTTCAGCATATATATCAACGACCTACCTGAGAGTTGTCCTGGTGTTGGCTGTCAAATGTATGCCGATGATACGGTCATCTACTGTATACATCTGCCAGCTAGAACATCTTGCAAGGCTGTCCAGCTCACTGAATCCTTAATGGCTTGAAATGTCTCACTTAACATTGAATGTAAAAAAACAACTGTTTCAATCTGCTTTTCAAAACGTAAATTAAACCAAAATGAAAGCTTTCTGGTAAAAATAAAAAAAATGAAGATATCCATGAGGTTGATAATGTCAAATACCTGGGAACAATTTCAGACTCCCACCTAAGGTTTGACAAACAACCAATATTAGAAAAAAGTAACTAGTAACTAATTAGAAAGTGTCTGACACTCCGTACAGCCCAGCTTTACATGCATGCTATGATATTTTCACACCTATCATACTGCATCACCACCTGGTCACAAGCCTCACAAACAACTGTAAAATCCATCCTATCTCTATATAATCAGACAATAAAAATCATGGACAAAAAACCAATGAGGTGGCACGATTGTCACATCTTGGGCAAACACAAAATGCTCAGCTTTGAAAGTTTCATAAGCTATTAAAACCTAAAGCTTATTTTTAAATGTCTGCATGGATACGCTCCTTCCTCTTTTAATGATTATGTTGTAAGACACCAGCAGACCAGTAGAATTAACACACGGGCTTCTACAAACGGAGACGGTCGTGTCCCGATGTGTAAAACCTCATTTGGACAATCAGTTTTCTCTGTTAAAGGAGCAAAACTATGGAACAGTCTACCTACTGAGCTGAAAACACAACACGATTTTAATGTTTTTAACAGGGGTATTAAGTCATGGTTAAAAGAGAAACAACTGTGTTCTCACACATAATACCCTTGACGCAAATTCCCATGAGTTGGTAAATGGCCTGAAAGTTGGCACAATGACAGATATTGGGTGCTACTTCCTGCTCAAGAAATATTTTTCGAATCGACCTGAAGGTGGCGCTATAATTAATGGTTTTACGTTAAAGGCCATAACTTCCACGCCGTTTGTCTGATTTTCAAGCTTTTTTTTCCAGATGTTCACCTCAAGGTCCGTTTGGAAAAACTTTGAGATATTTTGAAAAGTTTGGAAAACACATTTTCGACATCTCCTCCTAGACCGTTTGACGGATTTCCACCAAAATTGTCAGCAAGCTCTACATCAGGATTTTTGGATTTTTGAAATCTACTTTCGTTTCGGAGATATTAATCGTTAAAGTTGTCAGAGGGCGTGGCCTCTCAGCTAAATTGTCATAACTTCATGACCGATTAACAAATGTTCACGAAACTTGCTGGAGATGTTCGGAGAGCATCACAGACCATGTGTGTCAAATTGTGTGCAATTCGACCAAAAGGGGGCGCCATAAACGCCAGAAATGTGCGTGGCCGAACACAAAAAAGGCCGTAACTCTGCACCTGTTTGTCCAATGATCGCGAAACTTGGCAGATATATCAACGAGGATGTCCTTGTCAAAATCTGAAGTTTTGTCAACATTGGTGAAAGTGGGCACGGTCTATGGTGTAAACATGTAATAGTGGTAAATCAAGTCCATTCGCAGCATAATCGGTTGCAAACTTCTCAGCCTCATCTGGAATGGCATTTCTGACATGCTATTTCGAAATTTGACCAAAAGGAGGTGCCACAGATGCAAAAAGTGGGGGTGGCCTAACAAAAAAACGCAGTAACTTCACACCCGTTTGTAACTCCCATGCCATTTCTCCAATTTTCAAGCAACTTTTTCCACATGTTCACCTAAACATGCTTTACAAATTTGCCTCCAGGACTATTAGGGGTTCAATTTGCGCAAGGCTTGAACCCCTGCTATTGCCGCTTGCGGCTATATTTTATTTATTTGATTTTGCTTCTTTTTGGGTGTGTCCTTTTGGGTTGTGTTTTGGTGTAGGAGTCGCCTGTGGACAGGTCTTGAAAATTAGCGCTACGCTATATACACTTAACACCGTGTATCTGGTTACTGTGCATACCTCTATGTTACATCTCCAATGCTCTGTGATGTTCATATCATAAACTTAACCTAAACCTCTCTTTTTCAAAATTCATGGCTCAATATCCATTTTTTGTATGCCTTCAGCTATAAGTGCAGCAGGTTATATGTTTTGTTTTGTTTTTTACAAAATGCCCAATGGTTATGGAAGGTTTAGCTAGGCTGTAGCACTATTTGTTTAAAGCCTGTTGTTGTCTTCAGTGTTGGTCCACAGAGTGACGGAGGCAGAGCGGGATCAGAAGGATCAGAGGAAGGAGGTAGCAGCTCTCAGAGCAGAGCTGCAGAAGAAATTGGAGAATCTGCAGAGAGAGACCGCAGGTGAGACGCCCCAGGTTCACACACACACACACACACACACACACACACACACACACACACACACACACACACACACACACACACATACACACACTTTTTAATTATTTATTTATGTCCATCTAATTACAAGATACATTAGGGCAGTCACATATTCAGTCAGTTACAAAGGTTCATTAATGTTAGGTAAGAAAGATACACAAAGTTTTATTGATACAACTTGTAATAGCAATTAGCAAGCAACTTTGACGTCGGCACTGCAAGTCTCTGCCTCATTATTTCTCCGTTCTGTACAGGTCCAGTATGCCTGGTTCTATACGGGTCCGGGTCAGACATTTATTGCTTCTGTCCGGGTCAGGTCTCAGGTTTCTAATAATAGATGGGTCCAATCCGGGTCCAGGCACAAATTTTCCAGGTCCATTAGGGTCCGGGTCCATCATTTTGGACCCATGAAGACCTCTACTATGAATGAACAAAAGTAAATAACATAAGATCATTTCATAGTTGTAGCTACTGTTATGCTGTGCATGTTGGTGCATGTGATTTATTTGAATAATGTCATAGTGAGAGCTTAAAGGATAGGGTTATGTCTTTTTTCTCTTGTCAGCCTAACCTAGAAAAAGACCAAAACCTACAATGGTAAAGATCGGTAAAGAACGCTCGCAAACACATTTCCAAGTTGTATTGAATGTATTCGTACATTCGTACATCTCTCTTTACCAATCTGGAGTGTCTTGAATTTCACCCTAGGCCTGGCACCTGCCCATATAAACCGTGATATCCGTTTATCCCATGCTACAAACTGAGAGTCTGGAATCTTAAGTGGTAGTGATAGGAAGAGGTACAACAGCCTTGGCAACACATTCATTTTGATCACCTCTATTCTAGAACTAAAATCTAGAATAAGCGTAGACCATTTTAACCAATCTTTCTGTAACTTCTTATTAATTATATTATAGTTTGATTCATAAATTGTATTCACGTCATGGGTAATTAGCACCCCAAGGTACTTTATTGAATCAGCTTCCCACTTCAATTCATATTTCAGCCTGATTGCCTTACTGGGTGAAAAATGAAATGTCAATACCGGAGTCTTTGTAATGTCCAATTTATAACCTGACATCCGACCATAATCTTCTAGAATTGACATAAGTTTGGGAAATGCTGAATTTGGGTTCTGGAGAAAAATAATAATGTCGTCTGCAAAAAAGACCTATTCTGTGTTCCTCTTTTGATACAGTGATGCCCCTCACCTCTCTACTTTCTTTAATAACTTGAGCCAGCGGCTCTATAAAAATCGCGAAGAGGGCGGGGCTACCGCAACAGCCCTGGCGAGTCCCTCTGAACAGCTTGAATCTATCTGTCAGGTGGCCATTTTATTTCCAATATTTTATTTTCAAGTTTTATAGAACAATAATAATACACAAACAAGACAAATAAACAGGTTCAGACACAGGAAGGAACAAAAACAAAACATACATACATCATCAACATTCAACATCACATGTTGCTACCAGCCGCATAAGATGCTCTTATCTGTAATAGATACTGTGCATGGGGTCCCACGCAAGGGGCCCACAAGAAACCATACAGGAGAGCCTCAGACACTATTCATTCTTAATCTCATCAAAGTAGGCCAAAAAAGGGTCCCAAACAGTCGAGAACCTTTTAAGCGAGTTTGCTCTCAGGGACCTGAGTCTCTCCAGCTGTACAACAGAGATCATGTCCATCAGCCACACCTGAAAAGAGGGGGAAGAGGAGGACTTCCATTCCAACAGTTGTCCCGAGTGTCAGAGATTGCTGCACAGCCGCAGGGAAATTCAGAGAGGACTCCGAGCAGCCGAAGATGGCAAGTTCTGCCTCCGGTTGCAGGGTTATTTTGTAGGCCTTAGAGCAGTGGTTCCCAATCACCGGGCCGTGGACAGGTACCGGGCCGCAACGCATTTGGTACCGGCCTGCGAGCCCGGTCCCCCCCCAAAAAATAATAATAATTTACAATTTTTTTATTACAAACCACAAACATAAATAAACGTCAACTTGAAACTATGTTTCAACTACCACACAGCCTATAATATTATAGCCTATGTTTATAAAAAAAAAAAAAACATTTTATTTTATTATTATTATTAAAATTGACAACCGGTCCGCAACTTTTTTTCCATCTATCTACCGGTTCGCGGCACAAAAAAAGTTGGGAACCCCTGCCTTAGAGTACCAGTCAAATACTTTGGTCCAGAACCCCCGTCAATGAAGGGCAGAACCAGAAGGCATGAGGTAGTGTGCCTTCTGACACCTGACACCTGTCGCACAGTGGTAAAACAGAAGCGTAGATCCTGTGCAATTTGTGCTTGGAGTAGTGCAGACGGTGAGCGACTTTAAATTGGATCAGCTGGTGTCTGCTATTAACTGAGCAAAGTTGTACTATAGACAGACTCCTTTCCCATATAATGTCAGATAAATCAATACCAAGTTCCCCCTGCCATGCGTCTCTAATCCTCTCAGTAGAAGCTGTGTTGCAGTTGTCAAACAGATATACAAATCTAGAGATAAGGTGCTTAGATTGGGGAGGGCTCAGCAACACATCAAAAAAAGCATGTTCATTTGGGAGTGCTGTCAGGTGGCCATTGATCATTATTCTGGCACTCGGGTTGTCGTACAAGGCTTGTATGCTTGTAGGCTTATGAATTGCTGTTCTGTGGGTTTTGACTGACAGGCAGCTGCTGTGTCACTCTGTCTCTTCTCTATAACGGTGCGGCGTTCAGGCACAGAATATTTTACTGGAGCGAAGCACCGGATCGTTCAGGTCCACTTTCACCAGTGACTTAACCTAAACCTCTCTTTTTCAAAATTCATGGCTCAATATCAACTTTTTGTATGCCTTCAGCTATAAGTGTACCAGGTTATATGTTGTTTTGTTTCTTTACAAAATGCACAATGGTTATGGAATGTTTAGCTAGGCTGTAGCACTATTTGTTTAAAGCCTGTTGTTGTCTTCAGTGTTGGTCCACAGAGTGACGGAGGCAGAGCGCAACGAGGGGAATGAGGTAGCAGCTCTCAGAGCAGAGCTGCAGAAGAAATTGGAGGATCTGCAGAAGAAATTGGAGGATCTGCACAGAGAGAACGCAGGTGGGACGCCCCAGGTTAACACACACACACACACACACACACACACACACACACAAGCTGATTTCACACATGCGTACAGGAAAATTGCCTGTAAATCAATATCGGCCATTTCCCGGAATTTCCCTTCACACCTGAGCGCTCACATGTGTGAATATAGCAGCGAAATTGCCTGTATTTGAGGGGGGGGGGGGCGGCACTGCAGAGTGGGTGGGGAGTGACGTGTGCACTTGGAGATTATCATGTCTATGTTCCCCGGGTTCTATGTTCCCCGGGTTCTATATTCCCCGTTTTTCACTAACCTCTCCCAGCCCCCACGCCAAACCTAACCTCCCCCCATGCCTAAACCTAACCTCCCCCAGACCCTAACCCAAAACCTAACCTCTCCCACCCCCACGCCTAAACCTAAGGTCGGCATTGCGGGTGGTCGGCATAGCGGGTGGACACCATTTGTGAAAAACGGGGAACATAGGACCCGGGGAACATAGGACCCGGGGAACATAGGGATGATCCCATACACACACACACATCCAACGTCCAACTAATTACAAGATACAGTACATTAGGGCAGTCAGATATTCAGTCAGTTACAAAGGTTCATTAACGTTAGGTAAGAAAGATACACAAAGTTTTATACAACTTGTAATAGCAATTAGCAAGCAACTTTGACGTCGGCACTGCTAGTCTCTGCCTCATTATTTCTCGGTTCTGTACAGGTCCAGTATGTTGGTTCTATATGGGTCCGGGTCAGACATTTATTCGTTCTGTCCGGGTCAGGTCTCAGGTTTCTAATAATAGACTGGTCCAATCCGGGTCCGGGCACAAATTTCCCAGGTCCATTACGGCTCGATCCCACCTGGCGCGTTCCGTAAGCGATCTGGCTCCGACATGGTCGTCGGAGCTGCTCGCGGGCTCGGCCCCCTGCTCCGCTAAAGATACACGGCAGTTCTATTTTTCACGGATGCCGCCTGGAAGCTGCTTCAAGCTGCACAGAGCAGATCGTTCAGGCCGGAAGTCAGACACAGCAACTGCACGAGAATCCGGTCAATTTTCATAATAAAACACCATGTGCAGACCCAATACCGACTCCTTCTCCTTCTCCCCCCTCCCCCTGTAGTCTTTCAAGAAGGACACTAGTTCTCCTCCTGCTAACAGGCACTGTATGACAAATAAATAAATAATTTCAGCCTACTTACCCATGGTAGAAGCACAAAAATCAAGGGAAAATGACCAAATCAAAAGCAAGTCAACGACAGAGTGTGTTGTTTGTGTGTTGTGCTTTTTACATCCACCCCGTTGTACACACAGTATCGCGGGATCTCGTAAATCCAGCTGCCAGGCAGCGCTCGGAAGCTAGAACGTGTGCGGTGGGACATCCCGCCGTGTGGAGGACGGAGCGTCCTCGCCCGCCCTGCAGCTCGCATACACAGTTCGGCCGCTGCACGGCTTTGCCCGCAGCTCGGCTGATGATGTCACTCGCTTATATAAATGATTATGACAATGCCTATGACATCTTCAGTGCCTATGACATCATCAGTGATGTCATAAGATGATATGCTCTTATGACATCACTGATGATGTCACCATGCCTATGACATCATCAGTGATGTCACAAATGCACACACACTGACACTGCACTCTGTCAGGTCACCCTAAGCGCACTCGCCAAGTTTGAAGTCGATCCGACAAACGGTTCTCCAGATACGTGAAGGACAGACATACAGACAGTCCTGGAACAAGTCCAAATTAAATGAAATGCGGCACCGCACTCCATCGGGGTCCGAGCAGCGCACTCCCCAAGTTTGAAGTCAATCGGACAAATGTTTCTCAAGATAAACTGCTTCAGTATGTGGCGCGGGAAATTGCAAGAATTTGCAAGATTTGCAAGAAATTCAGCGCCGCACTACTTCGAGTTCCCAGGAGCACACTCCCCAAGTTTGAAGTCAATCGGATGAAAGTTTTTCAAGATAAACCACTTCTTGTGTTGCCAGTAGGTGGTGCTGTGCCAAATTGCACACAATTCGGCACTGCTCTATGCCAGGTTCCCAGCAGCACACTCCCCAAGTTTGAAGTCGATCAGATGAATGGCTATCGAGAGAAACCGCTTTTTGCACTCCGTTGAGTCCCCCTAAGCGCACTCCCCGAGTTTGAAGTTTTAAGTCGATCAGATGAATGGCTATGGAGATCATGTGTTGGGCAAGTTACTTAAAAAATGTAACATACTACACATTACTAGTTACTTTCATTTGAAAGTAATAAGTTACTTTACAATATTACTGTCTGTGTAGTAGGGTTGTCAAAAGTATCGATATTATCGATAAAAGTCAATACTAAATTTTTTAATTAAACGAATACAATACTCATTTGCAACAGGTATCGATATGTATCAATACTAAAAAAAAACCCGGATACAATACTCATTTGCAACTGTATCAATATCAGCAGTGCTTTCTCTTAATACAAAATCAAACATACCACTGATTTGGTATACTTTGCTTCAACAAGTTCAAAGTATTCTGATAGGCTGATGACTAGAGCAGGGGTAATCTTCTGTGTTCTGATAGGCGATGACTAGAACAGGGGTAATCTGCTGTGTAAGGTCAAAGTTTTTAATAAGTTTTATCAGGTCTACATTATGGAGAAGCGTGCATCTGTCCGTCCATCTGTCTTTGTTTATTTTCAAGATTCAAGATTTTTATTGTCACTCCGTAGTACAAGTATCACGTGTGAAATTCTTGTGCTGTAGACTCCGTTACAACATAGTGCAAAATAACAGGTCATATAGGTGCAGGAAAACCAGTCGGCAAGGCCACCAGTCTCTTTTTGAGGCCAATGCGGAAGTTGCCATACTCTCAAATGGCCAGTGGGGGGCGCAGCTTGTGTAACATCATCCCTGAACGTCCATTCAACTCTATGTGAAACGAGCCAACTTCTCTCTCGGTCTCTGTCTTAAATAAACACTTTACAAATGAGTTTATGGTCTGAAAAAACAATTTCAATTCTTTTTCATGCTCTCAAGGCTCCAGTTTTTTTAATTATAGCCCCATTTCGAGGAAAATAGGCGATATACTTCGGATATTGGGAAACAGTAATACTTCCGCCCGTTAGAGGCAGCAATGTGCCGCAAAGGCATCTAGTCTGCGGAAAGTACACGAATAAGAAAACCTAGCAAAACAAGGCTAGTATGGCTAGCAGATAGCAAGTCATACTTTAGCAAATTATCAGAAAATAGCGCTACTTTATGATATTTTAATAATGTTAGTAGACACACGTAACTGTATAGATGGCATACATGTAACGTGACGCTCATAACATGGCGGACCATTTAACGTTATCTAACGGTATTTAAAGTAGCCTAACGTTAAATGGTCTGTACATGTTATACAGTAAGCGTCATAAGGTTATATGTTAACGTAACATAACATCACAAGTTTTTGCAGACTTGAATGCTGTTGGTCGTTTGTTCAATTTGCTTTTCTGTATGGTATTGGACATTTAAAAATGATACATACTTGTCTTGAGGCATCCGCCAAGCTCAGCAATTTGTTATCCTTATTTTAAAACATACTTTATCAGATCGATATAACTCAACATAGCCTAAGGTCTTGCACGAATATGTCTACTGGTAAATTAGGCATATATAGATAATCTACCAAGCAACACTTGATACAAATATAGGTAACCATTTCACAGCAGTAGAGCCTACCATGGTGGAAAATTAACCATTCTTTAAGTTTGAATGATATCAAAATATATGTTGCATGGTGTAGCCTTTGTTTATGTCGAATTGTTACAGATAACCATATTTCAATAAATATAAATCATTCGTTGATTTGAAGCAGTCGGTTGGTTCTGCATCTTCATTCTTCTTCCTGGTCATTTGGTCGAAGCTGGTTCACTCGACATCAAATATCTTTATATCACATCTTATTAACAAGCTGCCTGCTCTGACCAGACAACTATAATGGGCTCGTTCTATGAGATTTGGGGTACATTCGGGTACATGATTTACTTTAGCACATAGCCTACACAACAAGGTTCTTTGTTGGCAATGTTTATTGACAAAAACACACTGGCAGATACATACCAAATGGCTCAAAGTAAATCTATCAAAAGTCTCAAATCTGTCAGCATTTAGCGTATGTTATTGCAATATCTTAGGTTGAACAACTGATGATCAGCAATATTCTCACAGTAATATGCACATGGGAATCAAAACGTAGCATTCATTTTCACAAATAATTTGACAATGTGCCTCTGTTCTGTTGTGCTGTTCCTGCTCCACCATGGTACTCCGACGGCCATCCCTTGAAGAAACAAACGACACCGTGTTATTAATTACTATAACATAACGCCACCACATTTCAGTTAAAGTAGGCTATAACGGTGCTCACACGTTAGCACACGATGCTAATCGAGCTAGCGTTAGCTTACAAACATGAGCATCACTCAAACAGTCCAACGAGTCCAACATAGCAGAGCACCAAGTGCGCGACCAAATCCACCTCAGTTATCAATTTTAGAGTTTGCCCAGAGATAAGTATAATAGCAGTTTACCTTGTGGAGGCTTAGCAGCAGCTAGCAGGCTGGAGACTCACACCAGCTACTCAGGCACAATGCACCAGGATCACACCACACCATGGTCTCTTGGCCAGGCCCCGGACAAGACGGTGGTCGGCTGGCTGGACTCCTACTCGCCCATACCTTCGGACTAAAAGTTATTATATTTGTTGTCCTGGACCATTTCACCACTGCAACCAGCCAGCCAGCGAGCAAGCTAGCAAACAGAAGCGAACAACAAGATGGCAGTCGTTCAAGCCTGTGAGACAAATTCGGAAACTCCCCCGGCAGCCGCTAGGGGCAGCCGCCCCCTCCTCCTTCTTCTTCTTCTACTAGTTTTTAACAGCCCTCTCTCCCCGTACTTCTGTGTAAAGTTAATCCATTCAACCAATCAACGATGAGCAGGAAGCGGGAGATTCAAGCCTCATTTTCTGCTATCAAAACCCAATGGGTGACGTCACGCTGACTTTATCCAGATATATATGTACTATCAATGAGGAAAACAAGAGAAGCAATAAGGCAGTAAAGCAATAAGACAAGTCAAAGACAGTGACATATTCACTGCACATAGGTGCAAATGGCATGGACATAATTTAAACATAATTAAACAAAATTAACATTCTGTTTGCACAGGTGCAAATAGCATATACCTAATTAAACATACAATTAAACATTAGACATACGTTTATGCCTCTTGATGTGTTGTCATCCCGCCGCGTGGTATCGAAAATGTTATCGAGTATCGATATTTTCCTGGGTATCGGTATCAAAGTAGAAATTCTAGTATCGTGACATCCCTACTGTGTAGAGTAACTCGTTACTTATTACCAGTGGGCAACAGAATTAGGTAATGTATGAAGCCAGTCGTGAAATTCCATTAATTCGAAAAGTCCGCAGGGGGGCGCACGTCAGGTCCGGAAGTGACGACACGTACATTGGCTCCAATGTAAAAATGAGCCGACTTCTCTCTCGTTCTGTGTCTTAAATAAACATTTTCCGAATGAGCTTATGGTCTGAATAAACAATTTCAAGTCTTTTTCATGCTCCCCTGGGCTCCGTTTTCTAAATTATGGTCCCATTTCGAGTAAAAGAGCCGATAAAAATTATAACTTTGGGGGCGGGATTTTCTTTGATTTACACCAGCCACAGGAAATCAGATGATCCCAACCAGTTGCCAAGGCAGGCTAGCTAGCTAGCTAGCAACGTAGCCAGAGATAAAAGTAAAATAACAGAAACAGCGTTACCCTTATGATATTTTAATGATGTTAGTAGACACACGTCTATAGATCCCCGTGATGAGGTATGTTGATCAAAAGAACACCTAAAACGCTATATCGAAATCGGGTTTTAGTGGACGGGCAGCTCTGAAGTTGGGGCTTCAGAGCTGATCTGCGGCTAGCTAGCTAGCAACAGTATAGAGCCCCCGAGGTCTGTTGATCAAAAGAACACCTAACGCTATATCGTTATGTAATGTGACTTGTGACATGATCACCACATTTCAATAAATATAACGTTTTTGCACATTTGAATGCTGCTGGTCGTTTGTGTAACGCTGTATATATTGGACATTTAAAGCTGATACACAATTGTGTTGAGGTAATTCCGCAAAGCTGTTAAAAATATAACGTGTAACACCAATGGAAGGATGGGTAACATTACCTAACGTCATCCAGGCTATAAACGTAAGGCTATTATGAAACGCTGATTCAGACGTTACAATAATATGATATAATATGAGCCAGTTAGCCTAGCTAGAGAGAGTAATTTCAGACCACCAGATATCACCATATTTCATTTCAATAAATATAAAGCATTCGTTGATTGAAGCAGACTCAGACTGCTGGTCGGTTAAGTTTCTCCGTCGTCCAATCCTTGGTTTGTGTTCACTCGACATCAACAATCTTATACATGATAATATACAACAAGGCTATCTTTGTTGACAATGTTTATTGACAAAAGCATTAAAACAAGCAAATATAACAATATTCTCCGGTCACTGGCAGATAGCTACAATTGTTCAAAGCAAATCTCTCATGTCAGCATTTGGCTTGTGTGTTATTGCAATTTCCTATGTTGAAACAACTGATCAGCAGTAACGTGTATAGTTAATCTCAGGAGAACAGAATATTATAGCTTTGATCTTCAAATCATGATCCTCTGTTGTGTGTCCCATCTGGTACTGGACAGCAGCTACCCCCTGGAAGAAACGAATTAGACACTGTTAATCACTGTATAACGTTAACGTTTGCTTACCCAACACTACGTGCGATTGGTAAATACTGTAAATGCAGAGGTGGATAACTATCCAGAGGAGTTGAACCCCCAGCTTGTTCCCCCTCATCTAACGTTAGCTAGATATATAATGCTATTAGCTGGTAGATCATATGAGTATGCTTTGAGTCTGCCTCATCTCAAAGAGGTAACCTAGGTAAACAGAACTGCGTTTGTTTTCTGTCTACGTCCGAATCTGTGCAGCATGCAATACTGTTTAACGTTGTATAACGTTAACTTATGCTACTCTAGTCTAACGTCCTCCTGTAATGACAAATGGACATGTAGCTAGCATTAATGTCATGCTATGCAATTAGCGTTACGTTAGAAAATAAGATTACCTCGATTTTGTGGAAGATGCAAGCGGCAGGCTGGTGACGCAGCGCGAGGTCTGGAGGAAATAATACTCTGGTTTTTCTTCGGGCTATTGTATTCACTGTGACAGCAATGGAGCAAGGCTAGCAATAGCAACTAACGTTAACAACATTTGTTAGCCAAGCTAACGGCTAGCAGGGAAAATAACATGAACAAGATGGATGCCGTGGCGGAGGAAACCGGAAACCCTTCCCCGAGTCCCGTCCACGCTCACGCCCTTTCCTGTTTTCCCGGCTCCAGGTTTGAACAGATTTCCCACAATGCAACAGGAAAATCCATTCATCCAATCAAACGAAATCAAACAATATCGGGAAGTGAGCTTCATTTTGCCGTGTCAAAAACATATAGCTAAGGTGGTCCAGATATTATGTACTGTCAATGCTTATTACACTACTTTTGCATTACTTTCACCAAAATAACTGCAGTAGCAAAATGACATCGCCGCCCCGGGACCACCCCGAAAAATAATTTTAAACCGGCTTGAAGTTAGTGTAAACCGTCCAAAATTCGAAATGTTATCCTTTTCCTTTGTTATTGTCATCTATAGTGGTTATTTGCATAAAAACACACAATTTGATTAGGAAATTATTGTATCTTTATTTAAATATTTGGTTTGATTTTTAAAAAAGTAACTCAATTTGTAACTTGTGTTACTTGACAAAGTAACTGGTTACTAAATAATGAAATCCTATTGGTAATAAGTTATATTACTGAGTTACTGCTAAAAGTAATACTTAAATGTAATATATATCTCAAAAGGAAGCACGTTGTGGCGAATGCAGACGATGATAGAGATGAAGGCTAATTAGCTTGTTAGCTCACTCACAAGTTTTAGCTGCTAATGTTAGCTATTGGCTAACGATATTAACGTTAAAAGCCTTGCTGTAACGTTGTCATCATAGCGACGTTAAGATCATGTGTTGCTGACGGGAATACTGGAAACCTCATTTTACTCAGCAGTTTGCACTCTCTACTTACTACATTTAAAAATGTGTTTGATGCCTGAGAAGAGTGAAACAATTTATTTTTGTTGATATTTTGGTTGCATTACATAGTGAATAGTTTTTGGTTCCATTTCCATTCCACGTAGTAGTGCCCTAATTTTATTTTGCATTATTCATTCAATGGATAGTAGATATTTCATTGCACTATAGGTTTTCAATTTCAATGTTTCAAACTATATTACATTTATTACATGCAAGTACATTGATGCCAGAAATAAATATGCTGCTACATGCTCTAAACTTTAAAGGTAATTAAAAGATGATTTTTGATCATCAAATCACTTGCCTCCATGAAGTTTTGTAAACAGATAAAAAAAAAACATATAATAACATATAATATGTGGTCTTAGTCTGTGTCATTATGTAGGCTACGTATCAGTTGAGACTCGAGACTTACTTGGATTCCACAGTTCTACAGTTAGAGTCTGCAGCATTGAGCTCCCCAATCTTGTCAGGGTGCAGTGCTATAGTATAGTATTACGTTATAGCTAAGGTTAATAATCCTATGCTATTAGGGACTCATAGGGCCCTATTTTCGCAACGGTGGTAATTTTGCATTAGCGCCCGTTTTGAGCTGGAATAGCACCGCGCAAAGCCCTAATTGTGGGCGTGTCGGCCAGCTGTACGTCGCCTCATCTCGGCGGAAACCTCATATAGGCGTGTTCATGCCCAAAACAGTATTCACAAGTTTGTGATCACTCCCCTTAAAAGCCACAGCGTCACCGCGGTGACAGCAGCTTCTTTCTTGCTGTGTGCAAGCAGAGTGACAGAGTGAGAGAGAGCAAGAGAGAGAGAGAGAAGAGAGAGAGGGGAGCGAACGAGAGAGAAAGGAGAGAGAGGGAGGTAGGGGAGAGAATGAGAGAGGGAAGAGAGAGGGAGAGAATTGGAGGATGAACCAGTTCGGATTCGTAACGAAAATTGATGCTGGAACGATCCATTTGAAACACAAAGGACCGCTGCGCAATTAGGCAGTGAATATCCATGTCCCAAAGCGTGCGCTTACTGTAATTAGACATTTCGTTCATATAGGCTATAACATACACATCTAAAAATATCTGTATTTAAGGCCGAAACGCCCATTCTGGCCTATTCTGGCACTGCGCCACGCCTCTTCAGCGTAAAGCGCATTTCGGGGCCTAAAAACATGATGCTATCTTCACGAGTCAGGCGCAAAGCGTGTTTTTTTGCATTTAACACCAGTTTAGTGCCTAAGGCCAGGAGGAAGATAGGGCCCTAAATCTCAAAAGGCTGGATGCTGTTGAGATTTGTGCCGAACAACATTGGAGAGCTTTGTATTTGTGCAAATAAAGAAAATTACTTTCAAACAAACGAGAGATGTTCGCGAGAGTAGAAAGCCCTTTGATGTAGCGAGGAAAGCCGTCCTTCTTGTTTTGGGTCTGTTGCTAGGCAGAGCGAAACGGTTTACGGCAGCTATAAACAGTTGCTAGGCAGAGCGAAATGATTTGTGACACGGGCTGGTTTTTTCACTACAAACTCGCCAGGTTGAAATCGTGCAATTTGAGGTGAAAAAAGTTGTTTTTCGTTTTCTCCATTAGTACACAAAGAAGAGGGTGAACTATCCATTCCATGTCAATTGGAGTCGTTTTAGAATCAGTAAATAGGTATATTTTGTAAGATAAAAACTGACTGAAAGAGAAATTACTTATCTATGGACATGGCTGGTATACATTTGCATGCGGCGTTTCACTGGCTAATGTCTCCTATTGTTTAGAGTTTCGGCCAATGAGCCACATCAATAGAATTCAACGTGTTAGATGGGGGCGGGGTGCAAAGCTCTGTTTACAAGAAAGACAACATGGAGACTGGAGAGTCACTGAGGACAGTCTGTGTGGATTCAAATGATTGAAACTTTATCTGCGAGACGAGTGCAGTCCGGCCACTTCATCTGACAACATGGAGGAACGACAGATTTTATTCACAAGACCAACGGAACGCAGACAACAAAAAGACAGATGTTCGTTATGGGAACTTTACTGATGCAGGCAGTGCAGAACACTTCTGGCTTTTCCTCATAGTCCTAGGTGAGTTTAATCATGATCCCTAACTAACGTTACGTCTTGTTTCTGTTTTAGGGAATGTGCGACCATCCAGTTATGGTTGGACGTGTGTTTTACTAAGTTTTATTGCGTTCTGATAGTCGAACAGTAAGAAAGAGAATTGAAGGCAAGAAGCGACAATTTACAACAGCACCGTGGCCATTTTGGCATGGAAAACAACGGGACAATAGCACAGAGAGGTTTGTTGCACCCCAAAATGGCGGTCTCTTGTGCGCTGTTGCAATGGAACAATGGACTAGTTGTCACTTCTTCTCAATGCTCACTCCCCCTCTACTAAAAGTAACCGTAGGTGTTGCTGTGTGCAAGAGGGCTCGTGTTTACCATGAATATGACATAAATTCACTTGAACGATTACACTTATATAGCTAACATTGTTTGACTGCAGTAACAGATGAAGTCAAGAAGCTAACAAGCTAACGGTGGTGTTGGTGGCTGTGTGACGTTGCCCCAGAAGTGAATTCCTCATTAATTTTCTCCATAGACATTTAGAAAAATCCGTATATAACGAGATGTAAGGCTTGAACCAAGCCAACCAGTCTTCCAGAGAATCGTGACTGACCATAAAATATTTAACTTTCATCAAAAAAATAAATAAAAGCTAAAAAAAATCTGCTTACTTGCAACTTTAAAGAAAAGGTCAAGATCACTTCAGACAGTAGTTAACTTTTTCACATCAAGGACCCCTAAACTGACAAAAATTAGACCACGGACCCCCATTTGATAAGAGTTTTGCTTTTAGATGTTTTATTACAGAAAGTGTATGAAACCCATCACCAAAATAGTCCTACTTTCTATCATTATGTTACTTGTGGATGGAATTATAGTGAAAATGAGTACCCCCCTTTTTGCTGTTGACGTGTGACCTGTGACAGTGATGACAGCTGGAGTGGATGGGGAGTGGTTAATGTAAATGAGCAGCTATTGTTCACTCCCCCATTACCTGGCTGGCCCAGTGGTGGAAAGTGGTCCATCTTTGAGGCTGTGTTTCTCTGAAACTTGATTTGAGGTGTACCAACATTCAAATGAGCATATCTTCTTCAATAATTTTCAGATTTCGATGTGTCACACAGCATTTGAAAGCTTACAGCATGCAGTTTCATAATCTGTAAAAAAAAAATGAAAAATGACCTCGGACCACTTTGTACTCAAATGACCAGACTGTCACATTTACGGCCGTAGCAACACGCCCAAAACAGCTGTCCTCGCTACTTTCTGCTCTCGTGAACATCTCTCGTTATATTCTAACAGTTTATTTGAAAGTAATTTTGTAATTTTGTCGTTATGGCTGAAGTGGCTGCCGCAAACCGTTTCATTTCACTTCCTGATCTGCCCCGGCCCACAGACAGACTAATCAACCAGACAACACTCGCCGATTCACTCGGCGTTCAAGCGAGACTACTCAGCGTTGGTGTGAGGCATCGATATTAAATTTAGACTGTTTAATAACAATCGAAAATCTTGCTTGTAGCTACTTTAAGGTGTATTTATCCTTGTTAAAAGTAAAACTGAAGCCAATTTCATTCCTTGAGGATACAATATTTTGGTTTAAAACGGCTTGTGTGATTTAGTTAAAATAGATAAAATGTATCAGCGTTAATAAAAATAGATATATACATAATTAAAAGAAGTCAAGAGCCTATGACTACGGGGTAGGAATGCTACATAAAATGGAGGCACTGCTGAGATAGTCTTGGATTTCTAATTAAAATCAATTTAAGTACATGGTCTCGGTTGTATGGAGAGACTCCGGTTCCTGAGGACCAACTCACTTAAGAAATGCTCAACTATCTGGGACCCGTTTCTGGCCTACTTGGACAAGGTTAGGGGCGACAGGTAACTCGCCCAGCTGATTTCTCATGGATGCCTTGCGTGGGATCCCACGCATGACATCTCTTACAAGCACATAAGCATCTTAAGCGGCTGGTAGCACCACGTTCTAACATTTGAATGTTGATGATATATATATAGAGATATATGTATGCGTTTTCTTAATTCTCTCTTTTCTGTGTCTGAGCCTGTTTGTTTTTTATGTTCTGAAAAATTGCAAAATAAAATATTGGAAAAAAAGTACAAAGCTAACATACAAGCAGTGTTAAAATGGGCCGAGCTGAACTGTGTCAGAGCTTGAGAGCTTGTGCCGTGGTGAATTTGGATGAGATTCATCATGGTCCCAGAAGAAGTGGAGATCAACAACCACCACCAAACAAAACTTAAGCCACACCCACTTCCAGTTTAAACCACGCCCACCTTTGGGTTAACCACGCCCCCTCCGAGTACAGATAATTTAGTTGATTAAAACAGATACAGATAATGGTGTACTCGCTCATCCCTAATTATTTGGTTCCAATAATTCAGAGTATGGAAACAGGACTCAAATTAATACATTCATATTTTATATCTTGTAGCGATAGTGTTAAAATTCATATTTTTACTAGTTTATAACATTTAACTGAGAACTTGACTCTTTTGCAATTTGTCTTTGTCCTAGTTTCCAGCAAGGAGACAAAGAGCCTGCAGAGCAACGTGGGAGCGCTGCAGAGCACCCAGCATACACTGCAGAGCAACGTGGAGGATCTGCAGGGCACCCAGCGGATGCTGCAGAGCACTGCGGGAGCGCTGCAGAGCACCCAGCAGACACTGCAGAGCAACGTGGGAACACTGCAGAGCACCCAGCAGACACTGCAGAGCAACGTGTCGGCGCTGCAGAGCACCCAGCAGACACTGCAGAGCACCCAGCAGGCGCTGCAGAGCAACGTGTCGGCGCTGCAGAGCACCCAGCAGGCGCTGCAGAGCAACGTGTCGGCGCTGCAGAGCACCCAGCAGACACTGCAGAGCAACGTGTCGGCGCTGCAGAGCACCCAGCAGACACTGCAGAGCAACGTGTCGGCGCTGCAGAGCACCCAGCAGACACTGCAGAGCAACGTGTCGGCGCTGCAGAGCACCCAGCAGGCGCTGCAGAGCACCCAGCAGGCGCTGCAGAGCACCCAGCAGGCGCTGCAGAGCAATGTGAAGGCGCTGCAGAGCAAGGTGGGGGCGCTGCAGAGCAAGGTCTGATTGACTCTTTACCGTTTCACTGAGCAGATCTCATATTGGCCTGGCAGTTTCAATTTAGTTCAGTTTCACTTTGTTTTGTTTTGTTTCATTCAGATCAGTAAATTTCAGTGAAGTTTAGTGGATTTCACTTTAGTTCTGTTCGCGCAATTTCAGTGGCCATCTCTCTATACGAGGGATCAGCCGAGCAGCATTTTGGTAAACAAACCGTGTCACTGGGAGGCAACGGCAATGGAACCCTATGGAGCGTGAGCTTTGGGAGTTTTGAGTGTCTGACTCTAGCCGGCTGACTCTGTTTACATTTTAAAAACTGCAACAGTTCACACAACTTTAACACGACATGCATATATTATACATCAAACTCTTGAGCTAATTCTGCTCTCACTCAGAATGTCAAAATATACGCAATGTGATGTATAGTTTTTTGAGATATTAACGTTTGTTTGGCACAACTCATACTAGTTAACTCCCGCGGGTTGCGCATTTCTGGGTGGCAAGTGACGTCACGCTGATTCGGACTATAATACAGGTGTACCAGGATTAACCCCCTGCCAAACTATACTCGGGTCAGATATAGTCTGGCCTAGCCTAAAATATACTGCTAATATACCTCTGCTGCTCGGGACCTGACATACTGCAGTGCCCAAATTTTGTGCAATTTGACCAATCAGAACATGGTTTTGCACCATGGTAATCATTGTATTATTCTGAATAAAAATCCAACAGACACTTCACAATAAAAGGCACACAGACACTTCAAACAGCCCTTCACATGGAGGGCACTTTCACACCTACCTCGTTTGGTCCGGACTTTCGGACTTTCCAGTTTGATCCGAACCAAAATGACAGGTGTGAAACCTCCCTCCCAGTCCGGACTAAACAGCCGAACCTTGATCCGAGGAAAAGAGGTGGTCTCGGTCCGGATCAAACTGCAACATGGTTTGGTTGGTTTGAAGTAAGCATTTTTGCGATAGTTTGGACGGAGAGGGAGTTGCCCATCCGAGCCACCCGAGCAGCCGCCTCATACGCCTTTACCAGCAGGTCATCTGTGACCCGGCACTGTGCGCTATGACACTTGGCCTTGTCCCTCAGCGCCGCGTCCGGCGAGAGGACCAGCGACGCTATGCAATGGTCAACTGGGGGCATGAGGGCCAGACCATGTACCGCCACATCCCGCATGGAGGCCAGGGTCCTGCCATCCTTTGCATGGCGACCCCGCGTCTCCGTGTCTGCCCAGCAGCTCTTCAGTGCCTCCAGAAAGGTGGGAGAGGGCGGGACCTCAAAGGGCGGCTCTGACGGTGGGTTGCTCAGGCTGAACCGCCGGTGCGTCGTCCAGGCCGACCCTAGCGAGGGCTGCCCGCAGTATCGCCTGCTGCGGCTGGGCACCGACCCCCCACTCGGTGCCCGCCGAACTCCTGAGGGAAGTCTATGAGCCGTCCCTGGCCTCCGTGCTTCCCCGTCTGACCGCCAAGACCAACTGCTCCGGGGAATTATCCTCCCCAGGGTCATCATATTCCTCGTCACGGGCCTCCCCGCCATCTGGGAACAAGGTGTTCAATGCTGCCATCGACAACGCGTCCTCCCTGGCTGCGCCCCCCCCCCAGGAAACTGGGTGCGCCGGCGGCACCATCAGAGCCTTGAGTTGCTCCAACTCGGCCCGCAAGGCCACCATGTCCTGGCGAGAGGAGGTCTTCTTCCGCGGACTACGGTTCTTCACCTGCGTCCTGCTCCTGCGTTTCTTAGCGGCAGCGGCAGACCTAGTGCAGACCCCTGATGGTGGGAGGGTCACCACGCCGCGGTCCTCCCCCTCGCGCTCCTCCTGGCGCCGCTTGCGGGGAGACTGCCTGGGGCTGCTGACCACGGGTGGGCGGTGACCAAACAACCAGCCTTCCACCTCACGCAACCGCTCCTCCCTTACGCGGAGGGGCAGGATGCTACAATTGATGCAGGGGTCCGCCAGGGCCTCCCGGAGGTGACCCACCCCGAGGCAGCTGGGGCACATCTCATGGCCATCCGCCACGTGCAACTCAACGCCACAGGAGGAACAGGCCAGGATCGCCAAACGAGCACAGGGGGTCAAGCCAGTAACTCGGAGTGGGACCTGGGACACAGTCCAGGACACGTCCGCGCCCAAACAAGCTAGCCTTACAATATAATATAATACACTATAATATAATACAATATTATATATACTCTACAATTATACAATATAATTGCACAAAAGGCTATACCTATAGGCTATTAGGGGTGTCAAAAATAATCGATTATAAGATGCATCGCGATGCGGACGTGCACGATTCTGCATTGATTCCCAAAGTCAAAAATTGATTATAAAAAAATAATAATAATCGAATAAAATATAATGGAAGTACATGCAGTTGTGTATTTGGATCATAATACAATGCAATTCCAAATGCACTTTTATTTTAAAAGTAGCCACACAGTGAGAAAAAGAAAGTGAGAAAAAATAAAGCATGTATTGGGGAAAAAAGTGATGCATCGATTGAAGATGCATCGATAATCGTAATCGAATCGTAGCCCTCTGAATCGTAATCGAATCGTGAGGCCAGTGAAGATTCACAGCCCTATAGGCTATAGCTTAGCATATAATATAATATAGTATAGTATAGCACAATATTATCGATAATAATATATATATCCACAATTATACAATGTAATTGCTACCATCTAATAATTGCCGCTAGCTAGTAGCAATAGGCAATATACAAAGCCCGACCAGGCAGCCTAGACGGGGGTAGCGTGCCACGCATGCCCACGGCTAGGGCCCGCCGCCTAGGCCGGAGCCATCCCTGTAACGGAGCTACCTCCCGGCGAGGGGAGAGGTGGTAGGCAGCCACCCACAGCCTTAGAGGGCAACCCAGTTGCACTCTGACTCTCAAGTCCCAGGCTGATCGGAATGGCTGACTTTACACACCTTCAGGCCGTGTACCTACCTCTCCTCTTTTGCGTCTGTCTCTGATCAGAAAGGGGAGAAATGGGAAATGTGGAGGAGAGAACAGAGAAGGAGAGGGTGCAGGGGAGGGAGAGCAGGGGGAATGTGAGAGGGAGGAGAGGGCAGAGAGGAGGAGAGAACAGAGAAGGAGAGGTGGGAGGGCGCAGGGGAAGGAGAGCAGCGGGAATGTGAGAGAGGGGAGAGGACAGAGAGGAGGAGAGAACAGAGAAGGAGAGGTGGAAGGGTACAGGGGAGGTAGAGTAGAGGTAGGGTCTAGGGTGGAGGGAGGGAGTAGGATACGGGCCCGGATTAGGGCGAGGGTGGGGAGAAAATGGGAAATGTGGAGGAGGAGAGAACAGAGAAGGAGAGGTGGGAGGGTGCAGGGGAAGGAGAGCAGGGGGACTGTGAGAGAGGGGGGAGGACAGAGAGTAGAGGTAGGGTCTAGGGTGGAGGGAGGGAGTAGGATACGGGCCCGGATTAGGGCGAGGGTGGGGAGAAAATGGGAAATGTGGAGGAGGAGAGAACAGAGAAGGAGAGGTGGGAGGGTGCAGGGGAAGGAGAGCAGGGGGAATGTGAGAGAGGGGGGAGGACAGAGAGGCAGAGAAGGAGAGGTGGGAGGGTGCAGGGGAAGGAGAGCAGGGGGAATGTGAGAGAAGGGAGAGCAGGAAGTGGCAGGGATTCAGGAAAATAGGGGAGAAGAGGAGAAGGAGCAGAGGGGGGGAGAATGAGGAGAGAGCAGGAGAAGGGAGGGGGGGGCGGAGAAGAGCATGGAAAGAGAGGAGAACAAGAAGGGGGAAGAAGGGAAGAAGCGGGGGAAGGGGGAAAGAGAGGGGGGGGGAGAAGATCAGACAACTGACTACTCTAAGCATTAACCAGAGCTAACTGGGACATAGTATCTAGCTAATCTACAGCCTAATCTGGCCTATCCTACCCTGCTCTAGTCTGATTTTAGCCTGAACACTAACAGGTCAGCCTTAGGCTGTAGCTAATCTATCGCCTACCTAAGCTGTTCTAAACCAACCGGCAGCCCTCGACCAGTGATGAAGAGCACCGATGCCCCCCGACCCGGCCCCCGCCCACATAAGGCGTGGGAGGGAAGGCCAGGCCGGGACACAGCGGCACCCCCTCACCCCCAGTGAACGCAAGAAAACCTTTCCACCATATGGTGGCAATCCACACATGGATCGCCACATGGATTGCCCCAGTGACTTGGCTGAGGAGGAACCTTGTGAGGTCGTTGTGCTAGGGGCCAATTGCTGCGGCCCGGGCGGACCCAGCCCCCACGCGACCCGCCCCCCCAGCCCCCAGCCACCAGCATAGTGACTGAGAGCGTGAGAGCAGGCCACGCGGGGGACGGGCCCACCCAGGCCACAGCAGCGGACCCCCATCTGGGGACTCCCCTCCGAGACAGGCCGAGAGATGCCGGGCTAAACCATGCACAGAGTTTCCGATAATGAAACTCTGTGAATGGTTTATTAGACGTGACGTGATGCCCGAGCGGCGGTGGCTAGGCGTGCACTCTCGTATTCAAACCGACAACGTCACCTAGGTTTAAAACAAGAGCCTAGGACTCTTTAAATACTACTGAAATTTGAAGGGGTAAGGGTGACAGGGTAGAAAAAAAAATAAAGGGGGAAGAGTCACAAGTTCAAGTTCAAGTTCAATCAATCGACCCAAACAAATACTAAAAACAGGTTCGTTGTATCGGGTGGAGAGCAGTTAAAACCAGTGGTGTATAAAAAAGGTGAACAAGAACACAGTGCCAAGGAATAACAATGTTTAATTTCTAAAATATTAAAATACAAAAACAGTGGCTATCTAAATCTAAAAAATAAAAGACAGGAAGTTAAAATGCAGCTATCCAAAATGGTCAAGCCCATAAAGTGGACGTGCTGGTTCACCATCCAGGGGCCTCCTTACCTCTTCAGGTGGAACCTGCAGGCGGGAACTGGAGGGGAGTCAACTGTCCTTTTTTATAACACCCTTATTACTCGGTAACACCACAGGCACAGGAAACACCGGGATTGTCTTAGACTTACGCGGAAGGGAGAGATTTGACTCTCTCCCTCTGCTGGCCGCTAGCGAGCGGTGTTTCAAGGCTGGGTCTGGTCCAGGTCTGCCCCACTGCTAAGTCCGTCCTCTGGAGCCAGCCAATTGGTTGGCTCAGCTCTATCTTTTTCCTGATGGGCCACCTGCACTGCCCGTCTCTCTTGCCACAGGTGTGTCCCACTCAGCACAGATTGGTGCCAATTGACACCAAATGAGTAACAGGTGTGTAGCCATAGTCAAGCTTGAGACAATCAACAAAAGCCAAATCTAGAAAATAAGCGGGCATAAATTTAAAAGTAAACGCAACAAAACAACCCAAAAAGAATTAAACACTGCAAACAAATACTTACACATGCTTGTAAGTAAAGGCACTGCAAAGGAAATAATAAGGAAATACAAAACATTGTCTCACTGCCCGGCTCACACAGAGACACAAACTAGTCCCTTAATTAATATCTGACACAACGCAGGCAGGGGGAAGTCCAGACCATGGACAGACAGACAGACCTCGCTCAACAGGCAGGGAATGATTGACAGGTGGTCCAGCAGGCTAAAGGTGGATACTTTATGGAAATAGGTGTGGCTTATTATGTTGTAGTATGCTTAATTGAACAGTCTCTCCTAACGATTGGCAATTAGCCCTTTATGTGTCATTGGCAACAATGAAGGCAACATTAAACTGACAGATTTTTGAATGGAGTTTGGCATAGCATTCACTCCATGCAAGTGACAATGTTCCCCATGCATAACCGCTGGCATCCTTTCTTCAGCTTTGGATGGCAGTAGTAGCCTATAAGAGCCTAGTCATGAAATTACTGATTTGGTAGTTTTGCCATTTCCAAAGTGGCGTGAGTCAAACTCCAAAACGCTGTTTCAAATGACAAAGGACCTCACCCCATACACACATACACACACACACACACACACACACACACACACACCCACACACACACACACATTCACAACAAGCCGACGTCAGACGCGTAACCATCAACAAACCAATCAATGTCCAGTATAGGGAGACACAGCCCACACAGTGGTGTCATGTAAAGTCCTTTGGTCTGCTGGCATAATTGCAGTGTGAAAGCAAAGCTAACTGGCCTAAATGGATACAATGTAACAAAAACATGAATTTGGTTCAGACTTTTAGGTGTGAAAAGGCCCTAAAAGTCCAACACATACTTCACACACAGCCCGGTAGCAGAAAGCAGCAGGGTGAACGGGCACTGCATTAAGCTTAGGACATACTCCAGGAAGGCAGAGTGAGGAGGAGCTCCGCAAACCGGGAGCGCACTCCTCGCTCGGGCCCAGGTGTTTATAGTGCTGCTCAGAGCACCGCTGTTTACATAGTACAGTGAACAGCCCATGATAAAGTCAATGAAATGCAATTATGTTCAGTAGACTGCGGTTTCACTCTCAAACGATTGTATCGGCACATGAATATAATCGCCAATCTTGTTTGTATTGAATGTAAATAGGCCTAGATCTGTCTCGACACAGCACATTACTTGAAGTGACTAAAAACCAACAGTTAGAAATCAAAGTTTACCAGATGGGTCAAGAAATGTGGTCAAAACATGGCTCAGTCTTCATTTCATGTCTCTTCCTGTCTCCCTGCAAAGCGGAGCGGCTAGAAAAGTCTGGCGACGCGTGCTTACGGCTGCGCCCCCACCGCGATGACGTATTGGCCGCACGACCCTCGCGGTTGGAAGCGCACGTGGAGTATGTCCCGCCCTTTAGTGTCTCTACTAATTCCATGAATCGCTGTCTGTCCTTCACATACCAAGATGAGCGCTCATCTGAAGTTCAGTGTGGGACATTTTGGACATGTGACATGTTTAATATGAATCAACTTGGACTAAACATGGAGGCAGCAGGCTGCTGGGCTCTGTGTGGGTGCAGCTACAGGCACCATCACACAGAGGCAGGGCTGTCTGGGTGCAGCTACAGGCACTGTCACACTGAGGCAGGGCTGTCTGGGTGCAGCTACAGGCACCGTCACACTGAGGCAGGGCTGTCTGGGTGCAGCTACAGGCACTATCACACTGAGGCAGGGCTGTCTGGGTGCAGCTACAGGCACCGTCACACTGAGGCAGGGCTGTCTGGGTGCAGCTACAGGCACCGTCACACAGAGGCAGGGCTGTCTGGGTGCAGCTACAGGCACCGTCACACTGAGGCAGGGCTGTCTGGGTGCAGCTACAGGCACCATCACACTGAGGCAGGGCTGTCTGGGTGCAGCTACAGGCACCATCACACTGAGGCAGGGCTGTCTGGATGCAGCTACAGCCACCATCACACTGAGGCAGGGCTGTCTGGATGCAGCTACAGGCACCGTCACACTGAGGCAGGGCTGTCTGGGTGCAGCTACAGGCACCATCACACCAAGGCAGGGCTGGTTGAGTGGGACCAGGGTGTGCGTCACTTAGTGAAGGACAATAGATGAAACAGTTTATGGTTCACAGTTCATAGAAAACTTGTGGAAACTTTGGATTTATTTGACTCTGTAACAGAAGTGATTTAAAATGTAACAAGGTCCATTAACCCATTAAGACCTGTGTTGTTAATGTCTCAGCTGAACAGTGTCAACAGCACCCTGAACGGACAACTGGCAGCAATCAACCACACACTAGGTAAGAGTGTGTGTGTGTGTGTGTGTACACGTGTGTGTGTGTGTGTGTGTGTGTGTGTGTGTGTGTGTGTGTGTGTGTGTGTGTGTGTGTGTATACACACGTGTGTGTGTGTGTGCACGTGTGTGTGTGTACACGTGGCTGGTGACACAACTCATAATTAGAGTGAATGATTTCCTTTCAAAAAGGCTTTAATTTTATCTCAAATTCACCAGGATTTCAAATACACATCATTCTGTCCACACTAGGGATGCAGCGGTTTCCGGTTTGAAGGTAAACCACGGTTTGAAAAAGTCACAGTATCAGAACCACTAAGATTTGCCGTCATACCTTCCCCACGGTATCAGCTGTTTCCCCAAAACAAAGTGCCCAGGTCGCTTGCAGAGTGCAGCTTACGTGGCCCCTCTCCCTGGCTGCATGCCTACCTAGACGCACAGTATAGTGAGGAGCTGTCCCTGATGGCCCCTCCCCCTGGCTGCATGCCTACCTAGAAGCACAGTATAGTGAGGAGCTGTCCCTGACGGCCGCTCCCCCTGGCTGCATGCCTACCTAGACGCACAGTATAGTGAGGAGCTGTCCCTGATGGCCCCTCCCCCTGGCTGCATGCCTACCTAGAAGCACAGTATAGTGAGGAGCTGTCCCTGACAGCTCCTCCCCCTGGCTGCATGCCTACCTAGACGCACAGTATAGTGAGGAGCTGTCCCTGATGGCCCCTCCCCCTGGCTGCATGCCTACCTAGACGCACAGTATAGTGAGGAGCTTTTCCTGATGGCCCCTCCCCCTGGCTGCATACCTACCTAGAAGCACAGTATAGTGAGGAGCTGTCCCTGATTGCCCCTCCCCCTGGCTGCATACCTACCTAGAAGCACAGTATAGTGAGGAGCTGTCCCTGACGGCCCCTCCCCCTGGCTGCATGCCTACCTAGACGCACAGTATAGTGGGGAGCTGTCCCTGATGGCCCCTCCCCCTGGCTACATGCCTACCTAGACGCACAGTATAGTGAGGAGCTGTCCCTGACGGCCCCTCCCCCTGGCTGCATGCCTACCTAGACGCACAGTATAGTGAGGAGCTGTCCCTGATGGCCTCTCCCCTGGCTACATGCCTACCTAGACGCACAGTATAGTGAGGAGCTGTCCCTGATGGCCCCTCCCCCTGGCTGCATGCCTACCTAGACGCACAGTATAGTGAGGAGCTGTCCCTGATGGCCCCTCCCCCTGGCTACATGCCTACCTAGACACACAGTATAGTGAGGAGCTGTCCCTGATGGCCCCTCCCCCTGGCTGCATGCCTACCTAGAAGCACAGTATAGTGAGGAGCTGTCCCTGACGGCCCCTCCCCCTGGCTGCATGCCTACCTAGAAGCACAGTATAGTGAGGAGCTGTCCCTGACGGCCCCTCCCCCTTGCTGCATGCCTACCTAGAAGCACAGTATTCACCTTATTCTTTGCCCACACATGGACGCTTCCGCATTACGTCATTTCTTAATAGTATTTCCGTTTTGACTTGCCAAAAACCCCGCAGGCAAAATGGTCGCGCACACTCCCCTCCTAAAGTGGCAAAATTACTCCCCCATAAACTAACATATCTTGGCCAATACGTATGTAACATACAAAATAAAACAACCCGTAATATCTTAATTTTATGTAGAATGCAGAGGACATGTAACTGTTTAGTTAAACTTGCATTCCAGGAATATTGTGCTCTAAAGATGACGTTAGTGGAGTCGAGGCTGTTGCGTCCTGAAACCCACATGGTTGCGTGCGATTCGAGGCGTAACCTATGTGCGTTTTAGCGTAACCTATGTGTGGTTTGGCATAACCTATGTACGATTCGAAATAACGCATCCGAGATAGAAACGTTATGAATATAGCCATGTTATAAACAACAAACTAACGCTGGTGATCCGTATGGAAACAGTGTTACTCGAAATGGTTAAAAGCTATATCAATTTGGTCATTCAGTGGCATTTTACTGTCATATAACATAACTAACTAGCGGCTAATATTAGCCACAGAAGGCAACTAGCGCTGAACCGGAAGAACAAATACGTTTGCGTTGAACGCGGAGGAGAGAAAAAGTGGGTGTGGTGAATAAGGTGAATAGTGAGGAGCTGTCCCTGATGGCCCCTCCCCCTGGCTGCATACCTACCTAGACGCACAGTATAGTGAGGAGCTGTCCCTGACGGCCCCTCCCCCTGGCTGCATGCCTACCTAGAAGCACAGTATAGTGATGAGCTGTCCCTGATGGCCCCTCCCCCTGGCTGCATGCCTACCTAGAAGCACAGTATAGTGAGGAACTGTCCCTGATGGCCCCTCCCCCTGGCTGCATGCCTACCTAGAAGCACAGTATAGTGAGGAGCTGTCCCTGACGGCCCCTCCCCCTGGCTGCATGCCTACCTAGAAGCACAGTATAGTGAGGAGCTGTCCCTGACGGCCCCTCCCCCTGGCTGCATGCCTACCTAGACGCACAGTATAGTGAGGAGCTGTCCCTGATTGCCCCTCCCCCTGGCTGCATACCTACCTAGAAGCACAGTATAGTGAGGAGCTGTCCCTGACGGCCCCTCCCCCTGGCTGCATGCCTACCTAGACGCACAGTATAGTGGGGAGCTGTCCCTGATGGCCCCTCCCCCTGGCTACATGCCTACCTAGACGCACAGTATAGTGAGGAGCTGTCCCTGACGGCCCCTCCCCCTGGCTGCATGCCTACCTAGACGCACAGTATAGTGAGGAGCTGTCCCTGATGGCCTCTCCCCTGGCTACATGCCTACCTAGACGCACAGTATAGTGAGGAGCTGTCCCTGATGGCCCCTCCCCCTGGCTGCATGCCTACCTAGAAGCACAGTATAGTGAGGAGCTGTCCCTGACGGCCCCTCCCCCTGGCTGCATGCCTACCTAGACGCACAGTATAGTGAGGAGCTGTCCCTGATTGCCCCTCCCCCTGGCTGCATACCTACCTAGAAGCACAGTATAGTGAGGAGCTGTCCCTGACGGCCCCTCCCCCTGGCTGCATGCCTACCTAGACGCACAGTATAGTGGGGAGCTGTCCCTGATGGCCCCTCCCCCTGGCTACATGCCTACCTAGACGCACAGTATAGTGAGGAGCTGTCCCTGACGGCCCCTCCCCCTGGCTGCATGCCTACCTAGACGCACAGTATAGTGAGGAGCTGTCCCTGATGGCCTCTCCCCTGGCTACATGCCTACCTAGACGCACAGTATAGTGAGGAGCTGTCCCTGATGGCCCCTCCCCCTGGCTGCATGCCTACCTAGACGCACAGTATAGTGAGGAGCTGTCCCTGATGGCCCCTCCCCCTTGCTACATGCCTACCTAGACACACAGTATAGTGAGGAGCTGTCCCTGATGGCCCCTCCCCCTGGCTGCATGCCTACCTAGAAGCACAGTATAGTGAGGAGCTGTCCCTGACGGCCCCTCCCCCTGGCTGCATGCCTACCTAGAAGCACAGTATAGTGAGGAGCTGTCCCTGACGGCCCCTCCCCCTTGCTGCATGCCTACCTAGAAGCACAGTATTCACCTTATTCTTTGCCCACACATGGACGCTTCCGCATTACGTCATTTCTTAATAGTATTTCCGTTTTGACTTGCCAAAAACCCCGCAGGCAAAATGGTCGCGCACACTCCCCTCCTAAAGTGGCAAAATTACTCCCCCATAAACTAACATATCTTGGCCAATACGTATGTAACATACAAAATAAAACAACCCGTAATATCTTAATTTTATGTAGAATGCAGAGGACATGTAACTGTTTAGTTAAACTTGCATTCCAGGAATATTGTGCTCTAAAGATGACGTTAGTGGAGTCGAGGCTGTTGCGTCCTGAAACCCACATGGTTGCGTGCGATTCGAGGCGTAACCTATGTGCGTTTTAGCGTAACCTATGTGTGGTTTGGCATAACCTATGTACGATTCGAAATAACGCATCCGAGATAGAAACGTTATGAATATAGCCATGTTATAAACAACAAACTAACGCTGGTGATCCGTATGGAAACAGTGTTACTCGAAATGGTTAAAAGCTATATCAATTTGGTCATTCAGTGGCATTTTACTGTCATATAACATAACTAACTAGCGGCTAATATTAGCCACAGAAGGCAACTAGCGCTGAACCGGAAGAACAAATACGTTTGCGTTGAACGCGGAGGAGAGAAAAAGTGGGTGTGGTGAATAAGGTGAATAGTGAGGAGCTGTCCCTGATGGCCCCTCCCCCTGGCTGCATACCTACCTAGACGCACAGTATAGTGAGGAGCTGTCCCTGACGGCCCCTCCCCCTGGCTGCATGCCTACCTAGAAGCACAGTATAGTGATGAGCTGTCCCTGATGGCCCCTCCCCCTGGCTGCATGCCTACCTAGAAGCACAGTATAGTGAGGAACTGTCCCTGATGGCCCCTCCCCCTGGCTGCATGCCTACCTAGAAGCACAGTATAGTGAGGAGCTGTCCCTGACGGCCCCTCCCCCTGGCTGCATGCCTACCTAGAAGCACAGTATAGTGAGGAGCTGTCCCTGACGGCCCCTCCCCCTGGCTGCATGCCTACCTAGAAGCACAGTATAGTGAGGAGCTGTCCCTGATGGCCCCTCCCCCTGGCTGCATGCCTACCTAGATGCACAGTATAGTGAGGAGCTATCCCTGATGGCCCCTCCCCCTGGCTGCATACCTACCTAGACACACAGTATAGTGAGGAGCTGTCCCTGATGGCCCCTCCCCCTGGCTGCATACCTACCTAGACACACAGTATAGTGAGGAGCTGTCCAGGATGGCCCCTCCCCCTGGCTGCATACCTACCTAGAAGCACAGTATAGTGAGGAGCTGTCCCTGACTGTGT
>NC_139635.1:2914212-2968712 GCF_964638095.1 Poromitra crassiceps | reverse complement strand
CAGCAGTGAAGCTCTACAAGAACAACGAGCTGCTGATGTTTAACACAGAGGACCCCACTGACAGCAACGACCAACGGACCTCCTTCTCCAACGCTCTGGTCCTGCAGCTGCAGCCTGGAGACACAGTCTACATGAAACTACGCTCAGGGTTCACGATCTGGGACAATTCACACAGCCAGTCCACCTTCAGCGGCTTCTTAATCTACACTTTGTAAATGTTCACTTTGAAAATGCATCTCAGCTCTCCCTTATCCTTCAATACAACTGTGTGTGTGTGTGTGTGTGTGTGTGTGTGTGTGTGTGTGTGTGTGTGTGTGTGTGTGTGTGTGTGTGTGTGTGTGTGTGTGTGTGTGTGTGTGTGTGTGTGTGTGTGTGGCTATAAAAACAGACACTCTGTCTTTCTTTGATATATTCACTGTTTACATTTAGTACAAAAATATTATTGGGGTTTTGAAAGATGATTGACTATCTGACAACACATCATTCATTTGTCTTGTAGTTTCTTTGCTATTCAAAGGTTGTTGCTATATCTGACAACACATTTGTTTGTCTTGTATGTTTGATATAGTAAGTTTTCTAATGAATGTTGAGCTTTTCATGTCTAAAAGCTTTGGCAATATGTACAGTGTTACGTCATGCCAATAAAGCCATTTGAATTGAATTGAAATTGAATTGAGTGAAACTTGTGATGGCTGCAACTTCAAGAAAATCGCCTGCAGTAAAAGTACAAAGTGTGAGATGTAAAATGTCCTCAGAGTGACAGGTCCTCTTTACAACACAGCTGTGATCTTTTCCATCAGGAGAGAGAGAGAGAGAGACAGAGAGAGACACGGAGACAGAGAGCGAGAGACAGAGAGAGACAGAGAGAGAGAGAGACTTTTGATGTTCCTTTAATGAATAGTCAACTTATCTTAAAAAAACAGAGCGACCTAACAATGTCAAAAACTAAAACTCAATTTGCCTCACCACACACACACACACACACACACACACACACAGAGAGAGACACAGCAAGGGATTAAAAAAGGCCCCCACAGTGCAGACTGCCCCCCTCAGCCCCTCCTCCTCCACAGTGCAGACTGCCCCCTCAGTACCTCCTCCCCCTTAGCTCCTCCTCCCCACAGTGCAGACTGCCCCTCTCAGCCCCTCCTCCTCCACAGTGTAGACTGCCCCCTCAGCCCCTTCTCCTCCACAGTGTAGACTGCCCCCTCAGCTCCTCCTCCTCCACAGTGCAGACTGCCCCCTCAGCCCCTCCTCCTCCACAGTGTAGACTGCCCCCTCAGCTCCTCCTCCTCCACAGTGTAGACTGCCCCCTCAGCTCCTCCTCCCCCACAGTGCAGACTGCCCCCTCAGCCCCTCCTCCTCCACAGTGCAGACTGCCCCCCTCAGCTCCAGCGGCGTCAGGTGGTGAGGGTGGGCAACCTCACCTCCTCCCCACTGACCATCAGCATAGGAGCGCCCCAGGGGTGCGTCTCCAGCCCCTTCTGGTACGACCTCTACACCCACGACTGCGTGACGACTCAAACTTCGAACACCATCGTGAAGTTTGCAGACGACACAGCAGTCGTGGGGCTGATCTCGGGGGGGGGGGGGGGGGGCGACGAGACGGCCTACAGAGAGGAGCTCGGGCCCTGGAACAATGGTGCCAGGACAACCACCTCTCTCTGAACGTCTCCAAGACCTAGGAGATCATTGTAGACTACAGGAGGGGGGGGGGGGGGGGCGTACACCCCCCAATCACCATCAACGGCACAGTGGTGGAAAGGGTGGACAGCTTCAAGTACCTGGGAGTCAACATCCACCAGGACCTGATTTGGGCCGGTCACACCGGCACTGTTGTCAAAAAGGCCCAACAGCGACTACACGGACTCAGGCGCCTGAAGAAATTTGGGCTAAGGCCAGAAATCCTTAGGAACTTCTACAGAGGCACCATTGAAAGCCTGCTGACTGGCTGCTTCACCACCTGGTACGGGAACTGTACCACCATGGACCGCAGGGCGCTACGGAGAGTGAGACGCGCGGCCCAGCACGTAACAGGATGTGAGTTGCCAGAACTGCATGAACTGTACAACCCGCGGTGCCTCAGGAGGTCCCTGAAGATCATCAAAGACACAAACCATGCCCACAACAGCCTGTTCTCCCTGTTACCCTCAGGGAGGAGATACAGGGTTCCAAAAGCACGCACAAATCGCTTGAGGAACAGTTTCTTCCCGCAGGCCACGAGACTCCTTAACATACACAAATAGTGTAGTAGCCGTACTGTACCATACTGTAGCTGCTACCATTACGTATGTCTAATGTTTAATTGTATGTTTAATACAATGTTTAATAAGGTACATGCTATTTGCACCTGTATGTCAAATACGTCAAATTTAAAATGTTTAAGCACGTCTAAAGTATGCACATGACATGTGCACCTATGTGCAGTGAATATGACACTGTCTCTGACTTGTCTTATCACTCTACTGCCTTATTGCTTATTGTGTCTCTTGTTGTTTTTGCACTCATATGCCCTGTTATATTTGTACTATGTTGTAAACGGAGTCCACAGCACAAGAATTTCACACGTGATACTTGTACCATGGAGTGACAATAAAAATCTTGAATCTTGAATCTTGAATCCTCCTCCACAGTGTAGACTGCGCCCCTCAGCTCCTCCTCCTCCACAGTGCAGACTCCCCCCCTCAGCCCCTCCTCCTCCACAGCGCAGACTGCCCCCCTCAGCTCCTCCTCCTCCACAGTGCAGACTGCCCCCCTCAGCTCCTCCTCCTCCACAGTGCAGACTGCCCCCCTCAGCTCCTCCTCCTCCACAGTGCAGACAGACTGCCCCCCTCAGCCCTCAAACACTGTTAAAAGCCTCCACATCATTGTTCATGACATAATACATGTCCTCCATCCTGAGGTGAGCTGTGACCGTCCCCCTGACCACAGCCACAGGATCAGTCTGCCCAGCACCTCTCACCTTGTTCCTGCCTGTTAGCCAAATTGCTAGCTTAGCTTAGCCTGCCCAAACAGGAAGTTCATCAAAGTGCACACATGTTTCCTTCTGAGTGAATACACAGGCCCCAAAATGAAAGCTTCAACACTAAACACCTCACCCAGCTTCAACACTAAACACCTCACCCAGCTTCAACACTAAACACCTCACCCAGCTTCAACACTAAACACCTCACCCAGCTTCACACACAAACCATTCAGAACAGTACAAACATGTACCAAACGGTGGCATCCATGAAACCTATTGGTCGTCAGGGCGCCATGAAGCACCCTCCACTGTAAGTCACCAGACCTTTTAGGGAGAGGAAGCTTGTAGAGCACTCTCCATCTACACTTTACAGGGCTCTGGTCCTATCACATCCTCTCACTGATGCTCCCTGACATCCTGTAAGGCTCCCAGGTTCTTCACCTTAACCCAGTGTTTCTCAAAGTGTGGGGCGCACTGGCAAAACAGGGGGGGCGCAGGGAGAAATGCAGAAATGCAGCACGGAACCAATGTTTTGTGTCTTTTTTCCCAGTGAGCAATAAATGAACCCCGCTTCTGTAGTGACTTCGCATTCATTCCATGGATGGTTCATTCATATTGCCAAATATTTGAACTTATTTTGTTTAGTTTTGCACAGGTTGCACTTTATTGTTATTATTTTGAAAAGATGTGCAGTGCAAAACAGGTTCATTGCAGCCACTAATACAGTGATAATAAGACTTCATGCAATTTTTTTGCACAGATGGAACTTTATTGATATCGTTATAACAAAGTGATTGCACATTTCATTAGAATTGTATCTGATGGAGCAATCTGGTTTACTTTGTTTGTTCTAGCAAAGTGATTGCAATTTCTGTTTGATTATTTAAATGTATTATTTTAAAAAGCACAGATGTAGCAGTCACAAAATTTTGTATAAAGTTGAAATGGAAGTTGTTTTTTTATTTGGACAACATTACTGAAAGAAAATAGAAAGGAATAGACCTTATTCGATAACCCTGGACGGCGCCATATTGTTGACAAACCGCAGCCGTAACGTAGTCTGGCCGAGCGTATAGCAACAGTTATGGGTTCATCAAAGAGAAGTTATGAAAAAATAAGTTTGGTCGGTATAACGTACCAGACATTGTGAATATTACAGTATTGGCAAAGGCTACACGTCTCAGGAGCTGAAGGCTTTCAAATCCCTTGAGTCCTAGCGTTATAACTATTTCATCTGTGGCAATTGGTCTGACATTTTTACTTTTGTGCCACCAACGACATCATCATCATCATCATCATCATCAAACATTGTCGTGACAGCAAAGTTAAATAACCTTAACGTTAAACGTTTGTTTGATCTGATGCTTGCTTGCATGAGCCCATGTTTGCTACTAACGTTAGCCTCTAGTGAGTCTCTTTCCCTTCACGTTTGTGGACAGTAGCTAGTAGCTAGTAGCTAACACCTGGGTTTTTATTGCTGCTATTACTACAGCCGTGTATTATTACACAGCACACTATCGCTGCTGTGAAATAGCTCCTGACGCAGTAAAAACAGCATTAAATAGGCTAGTAAGTAAGTGTAGTAGGGGGACACAGGACCCATGACACCTCTTGGCCAATCACAGTGAGAACAGCAACTAATAAGAGGCTCATTGAGCACAGGTGTGTCAGCGTCGTGCCAGTTCACTCCTGATCCTGATGCAGCCCCGAGCACACTGTCTCAATTCCTCTGGGTAGGCCAAGCAAACTCTGTTTTAACACGTTTTAACCGTTATTTGATTGCATTTTATTGTTTGGGTAATGTAGGGGTGCGAATGCACCCCGAGGTATTGTATATTTTGTGAATGCAACTTTTACTACAAACTACAAAATGTGGGTATGCCAATATTGTATTAACATTTTATTGTTTATTTTGTAAAGGGTCAAGGATCTACTGTAGGGGTATAGCCTAGTGGCAAGGTATACAAATATTCCTTCACTATCAATTTTGATTTGTTTGGTTAGACTGAAATTAATGTTTTATGTCTAACCCACAGGCAAAGTGTTGGTTGCCGTTTACTTTATATTATTTTGTTTCTATTATTTCCTTTATAGAGTTTTATGTTTGATTTAGAACAGCAAATTAATCAACTTTATCTGTTTTAGTGCTGCGGTTGGTGTGGCCTCCAGTCACGGGCGTGGTTGGTGCGGTGGGAGTTCACCTGTTGATTTGTGGTGGTATCATTTGAGGGTTGTGGTGGCACTAGTAGTAGTTTTGGTGTTTTTCAGTTTGGGGAATAGACCCTTCTCACACGGGCCATTTTGTGTCGAAAAGGCAGGGTAAACACAGGTGCAAGCAAAACACAAATGAGGGTTTCAAACTTCCATGATTGGAATTTGGAAACCCTCATTAGTGGTTCAAGGTTCAAGGTTCAAGGTTCAAAAACTTTAATGTCCCCGAGGGGCAATTCGCTTTGCAGACAGTAGACACGACACATAGGCAACAAATAATACATCATACATACATCATACATAATAGTAACACAGCACAGGATAGATCTGAATCACCTGCACTGTCATCATAAATCATGGAAAGAAAGTCTCTCTTCCTGCAAGAGACACGATGACATCTACGACTTTCGGTTGTTTAAAAACCTAATGGCAGAGGGAACGAAGGACAGCCTGAATCTGTTGGTCTTAGTCTTTGGGTGACTAAACCTCCGACCAGATGGAAGCATCTGGAACTCAGCATGTAAGGGGTGCTGAGGGTCCGAAACCACCTTGCTTGCACCTGTGTTTATTCTGCCTTTTCGACACAAAATGGCCCCCGTGAAAAGGGTCTATAGAGAGGGTTTATTTTGTGTGTAATTAACCTTTTTGTTTCCCTGTTAGTACACTTCCATTGCATCAGCTCAATGGCTGGTGTGCTTCACCCACCGCAGCAAGTCAATACATTTGACTTTGACCCTCATTTGAATAAACGGCTGTAATTGGCATAATGAGCCACACTGACTGTTGTCTTCATTATTGAAGTTCACCTGCACTGTTACAGTACAAGACTCTAGCTGTGTGTGTGTGTGTGTGTGTGTGTGTGTGTGTGTGGCCCTAACCCTGTACAGTACAAGAATCTAGCAGGGTTCATACACACACATATATGTGTATATATTAGGGGTGTCACGGTACATGTATTCGTCCCGTGAGTTCACGGTACAGCAGTGTACGGTATGTGGAGATCCACGACGAATACGCCTAATCCAGAAGGTGGCAGTAAAGCACCTAAACGAACGCTGTTTGAACGCCATTAAACGCCACAGAAGAAGACACGCGAAAACAACACGAGAAAGCCGTCCATTTTGTCAGTCACTTTAACTAACGCTATGGCGAGAGGCGAAGCATGCGAGATGCAAGAGCTTGAGGAGCCGCCACTTTCCTTTAAATCAGCGGTGTGGGAGAGTTTCGGCTTCCCAGTCGACTACAACAGCGATGGAGTGCGAGAGACTGATCGAACAAAGACAGTGTGTCGGCGTTGTTCGGCAGTTGTTGGGTACGTCTGTGGAAACACCTCCAACATGCTAACGCATCTCAGGCGACATCACCCAGATGCACCGATCACCGGAGACAGGGTAAAGAAAACGGGACAACAACTGCTTCTCCCTGCTGCTTTTAACCATCCTCTGAATGCCAACACAGACCGACACAAGAAGATTACAGAGGCGATTGGCATCTACATTTCCATGGATATGCGCCCATATGCAGTGGTAGAGCAAGCCGGCTTCAGGCATTTATTAAACGTACTCGAGCCTCGTTACAAGGTCCCATGCCGTTCACACATGAGCGGAACCGTGGTCCCACGTCTGTACACGCGCACACGAGCAGTGATTGAGCACGGCCTGTCCACTGCACCCGCCGTAGCATTAACAACTGACGGATGGACGTCCCGTGCTACTGAAAGCTACCTCACCGTGACCGCACACTACATCGACAGTGAGTGGGAAATGAAGAATCCTGTTCTTCTAACGAGACCTGTGTATGAACAGCACACTAGCGCCCACCTAGCTGAGAAGCTACAAGAGGCAGTAGCAGAGTGGAAACTCGAAAAGCCCAAAACCGTCGCCGTGACCACAGACAATGCAAGAAACATTGTTAATGCTGTCAACGAAGCAGGACTGGGTCCACAAATCGCATGCTTTGCACATACTTTAAATTTGGCTTCACAGAAAGGCATGGCAGTCAACCAGGTATCTCGACTCCTGTGGAAAATCCGAAAAACGGTTTCTTTTTTCCACCGCAGCACCACGGCTGCCCACATTCTGGGGACAAAGCAGGAGATGCTTCTCTTGCCAAAGCACCGTCTCGTCAACGATGTGGCCACACGCTGGAACTCCAGCTACGAGATGGTGGAGAGGTACTATGAACAGAAATCTGCTGTCTACGCCACACTAACAGAAAGGGCCCTCAGAAACAACCAGGAGATCGTCAATCTGACTGACCATGAGGTGAGCGTCGCAGAGTGTGTCATTGAGATCATGAAGCCTCTGAAGACGATCACTACAATACTGTGCACAGAAAAAACACCATCGGTTTCCATGATCTTACCACTCAAAGCAACGATCCTGGAATCCATGAAACAAGATGATGACGACACTCCTACTGCCAGAGAAATCAAGCATGCCATCAGGGAAAATCTGCAAAACAGATATGCTGACCCTGGTCTTCAGGACTTCTTACACAAGTGTACTGCCCTGAATCCGAGGTTTAAGACACTTCCTCACCTGGATCCTGCCTGTCAGCTGAGAACCTTTGATGATCTCATCATCCCAGAACTTCTGAGCAGAGCAGAACAGGTATTGTATTCATTTAATTTTATACTAAGGTTGATATTTTCTATAATGTCTTAACTGAACATATTACGGTTACTTTCCTTAGGGGGTAAACTGTCTTTCCATTTACTTTTTTAAATTATTTTAATGCAATGCATTTTTCTTGTTCTTTTACATGAACCTTATCTTTTTCACTTTATATAATCTTTATTTCTGTATGCTATGCTGTTTTCTTTTATCTATTATATGTTTATGAAATTTGCTAAACAAACTTGCCTGGCCTACAATGTTCACTGAACTCACTAATTAATAACTGCTGTGTGATTGTTTTTGTCATTTAATACTGCAGGTTGAGACCAGAGAGACTACAGGGGCCAGTGCATCAACTTCTTCACAGGCCAGTGAGGACACCCCATCGACTTCATCACAGGCTGAGGCCACTTCATCTTCCCCTCCCCCAAAGAGGTCAGCCATGGAAGAACTTTTTGGCCCACTCTTCAAAACTGGCAGTGGCCAGAGCAACCAGCGCAACCAGCCTGATCTGAAGCAGCAGGTGAAGGATGAGGTGTGTGCCTACAAGGCAAAGGAGAGCATCCCACTCGACTCCAACCCGCTTGCCTGGTGGAAGGCTCACGTGTCTGTTTATCCTAATCTAGCCGTACTGGCACGTCGTTACCTGGTTGTACCTGCCACGTCAGTCCCCAGCGAGAGGGTTTTCTCTACGGCAGGTGACATCGTCACTGCCAACAGAGCTGCACTCACTACTGATAATGTGGACAAACTGATCTTCTTGAAGAAAAACATGAAAATAGGATGAAGCTTGAGTGCCTTAGCTCATCCAGACAGGGAGAGGGAGAGAGAGAGAGAGAGAGAGAGAGAGAGGGAGGGACGGACGGACGGACATGTCTGCATGATAATGTGATGCATTGCTCCTAAAAGCACAGATTTTATTTTGTCATATTATTTAATTTACATTGTATTTATTTTGTATTTTCACAACAGGAGATGTTATTCAGTTTTGTATTGCACTTTATTGTACATCAGCCCTAGACCAAAATATTCAAAACACTCCTAATTATTATTTATTTTCTCAACATAAGAAAGAGGCGCTTTTCAGTTTTTTTAACCATTTGTTTGACAACATCCAGCACAAAAATAAGGCCTATGTGCCACTGTATGTTTGTTGTTTACATTTAACTACATAATGCAGTATTATATGCAAAGGTTTGAGTTCTTTGTTTAGAATGAAGGAAGTTACCAAAGTTGCCAGTTGGCAAATACCTGGCTGTATCTGGCCTGCTACCTCAGTCCCTACTAGTAGCTAGCTACTAGCAACCAACTAGGTTGTTTTGTTTTCTGATGTCTGTTTGAGAGGGTAAGGCTTAAACTTGGAATGTTTATACATAGCTTAATTTGAACAAATTGAAATACTCCAATTGCACATGTTTAATTTTTGTATTCTATATTTGTATTTTTATAACTAAATGCTTTTCATCAGCATTGTAGCTGATTGTGACCGAGCCAGCAAAATATAACCTAATGCAAGAAGAGAGTGTATGTTATTGTTTGTACTGTTCACTGCTTTAAACAGGGCCATGTTGTACCAGTTTGTGACACTAGGTGGAGAACTAGTACTGCCTGTTCAAAAGGAATGCCCAAGGTTCAATAAAAAAATTAAAAAATGAAAAGATTTTTTCCCCCCGCCGTTGTACCGTGCAGTATTCGTACCGAACCGTGACCCCAATACCGAGGTACGTACCGAACCGTGACTTTTGTGTACCGTGACACCCCTAGTATATATATATATATATATATATATATATATGTGTGTAGCCCTAACCCTAACCCTGTACAGTACAAGACTCTAGCAGGGTTCACATAAGCTATGACAGCTGTCAGTCACTTTTAAACAGCGCGCTGCGGAATGTCAAGAATATGGCGGCGGTGGGCGTCTCCGTACGTGAGTGACGTCAATCGAATAAGGTCTATAGTCATGATCTTGATGTTATTTCAATAAAAGTTCAACTTGGACCCTTTTATTACAATTTTGTTGGGGCGGTGGGGCATGAACATTTTTTCCTCCTTCAAAGTGGGGCATGACAGAAAAAGTGTGAGAACCACTGACCTTAACACAGGCTGCAATCATTTGCCATTGTAGGTGTGCACGAGCCGTTAGAGAGCATGCGCACACACATGCTAACACGCCCGCGGGAACATAGCCTAATTCTGTTGTCCCTCCTGGCTGCATGGAGAAACCTGTCCGGCCGCCCGTTGCTGTCCATGGTGCTGAAAAGCTTTCCCGCAAGTGAACCAACTTTCGCGCTACAGTAATGGAGGCAGCGTCACAGCCAATAGAAGAGAAGCTGTAATTTTCTATCAATTTCAGAGTAATGCCCTGCACCTGTTTGACAGTCTATATAACCACTTGTCCTTTCAGAGAACTGTGCTGATCTTAACACTCCTATGGTTGAACTGAGCTGTGCTGCTGCCATCCGAACCCGCTGCTCCCCGAGCCTCTGTCTCACTGGACGTTATCTTCAAGAGGATCTCCTGGCCTGCCTTCCCTCCTGTAAAATACTTTGTGTTACTCGCCCACGGAGGATTCCCTGGACCGCTTCCTTGTTTGGAAATTAAAATACTTTTTAGTTATTGTCGGCTTTCCGACCTGTTTAGGCCAGGCTTCTCAGTTTTTACCTCTCGGTCCTTGCATTGTTTTGCAAACCTTTTTGAGCCGTCAGCCTTACACATGCAAATGGTTACAAATAAAAAATATATATATATTACAATGTGTCAATTCACATATTTTAATACGTGTCATAATGGTTAGTCGTGATAATTATCAGAATGAGATGAAAACAATGATTAAACTAAATAAAGATATTGGCTGGAAATAGGGTGTCCCACAGGCTGCAAGGATTCCACTACGATTTTTTCTGGCCGGCCAATTAAGCCAGCGACATTCCAGAATTCCGGCCTTATAGAATATTTACCGGCCCAGTCAAAATGTAGCCTATTGAAAAACGATAGATGTAGCCTAATCATTTCTTAAATACATAACATATTATTGCATAATTTTTAGCAAACGAAATCTTAATTTTAAATCATTTTTTGATTTCAAAATAATTACCTAACTATTCACTGCGGTCTGGCTTGCGAGAGCAAAGGGAGCAAGCTGCACACCGCTCCTTATTTAATTCATTAATTCGGTTCGGGGTTTGCAGACCCATAAGATTAATCAATAAAACACAAAAAACAAAACCTATTATCGAGTCCAACAAATGTATTTCATTATAGTGAATGAACTCGTTACAAACTTTGTGAAGTGAGTTTGTCATACATTCCCGTTTAATTAAGCCTAAAGAAAGACACTGGCGGGCCTACATTAAATGTCTCTTTGCATCCAAGAACATTACTGATTTAATCTGATAATTTATAAAACATTGAAATGATTGTATTATCATACTACATTTCCAAATCACATTCATTCCCATGGAGGACGGAAATAAGGAGAGAGGAGGGAGGAAGGAACAGTCAAAAGAGATTGGGTCAATATAATTTAATATGGCTGAGAGAATATTGCTTTGTTTTACACCTTTTCTTATTTTGACAGGTTTAATGACTCCAATATCTGTTTTGATTACAACTTTTGGTTTTTGGTTTTTGGTTTCTAACTTCCTCGATTGGTTATTTGTTGTCAAATAAACATGTTTAATGACTTGAATGTATTTCCTGCACAATAATTCCTTTCCAAAAAGTTATTTTGCAGATGTTTTGTGAACAATACCAGCTCGAATTTTATTTTCAAGTCCATATTTCTCCGCGTTTCCTGCATCAAATTTCGACTTCCAGTTCACGTTCAGGCAGCTGTCCAGGGTGCCTGATGGCAGATAAAGGGGAACTGCCCATTCTTCTGTTTTCTACTGATTTCCAGTGTGCTGATTTTCTGTTCAGCACCAAGGACAGCGCTACACACTAGAGCCCTGGGGCCAGATGTATAAAACTCTGTGTATATTTAGGTGTAGAAAGCGTAATTTCACTGATTGTGAACTCGAGATTTTAATGGACCAACCCAAAAAAGAAAACACGTTTTATCTGGCGTTACAAATAAAATGAAACGGGCTGAGGCAGAAAGTTACTGACACAGTAAACTCTGTTAGTTCAGAGTCAAGGATCCTCAAAGAAATAAAAAAGAAGTGGTCTGATTTTAAGCAAGAAGCAAAGAAGCGCAATACTGCCCACAAAGATAATACAGTACCGGAGGAGGAGAGGCGACCCAGCACTCAGTCCGCTGGTTGAGCGCGTGCCATTTGGCACAAGCGCACAGCCGTTGTGCAACACTTTATATATTGACATTTTAACAACTGGTCACACCTGAGTAGGTTAATCTTACTCCCTAATATATAATGATAATCTTTTTTTACATAAAAATCATGTAGCCTACTTGTGTATTTTTATATATAGATATTTATCATTTTAATGATCATAATAGTGACAAATGTAGTTCTCAACGTAAGTTCAAGCAGGAAGACTATAATATCTTTTACACTTCTTTAATGCACTTTATATCTCCACTCTTCAATCTACTCACAAGATCATAATAAGCTGTCAATTCCTGGGTTTCAATGAACAATCAGCTGGTTGCCGCCCAGTCTCTGTTAACCAATTGCATAGTGTCACATCACTGCTCTGATCACCTCTCACCCTATCACGTTGCTCCACAACCCAGTCGTAAGCCAATTGCTTGGAGGCGGGTTCCTTAAATATGCTTGTTTCTGTCTCATTCAGCCTCTCAATCATCGCTGCTGTCAGGCTCGCACCCTCCTCCTCCCCTTCTCCTCCCGGTCATCGCAGTCCTATCCCATTCTTCAGTCGGAAGAGTCATGAGTCTCAGAAGGAGATCACCAGCACCACCAGTATCTAGACACTGCAGGGGGATATATCTGGATGCTGATCTGGGCTGGTGCAGCTCTCTCAACATCTCCCTGCGGTGTCTAACCGCCAAAGACTAATAACAATACTTTATTCTCAACATTCTTTCTGTAGTAAATTATTCACTTTATTGTAATAAATATCACTTTATTCATCCTTTGGTCTCTAGTCTCTCCTGATTGAAATATATTTACTCTGGATAAAACGAATTCTGAAGGCTCGTCTAAAAAGGGTGTGAACCACTCACACATCACACATGTGAAGGTTTTTTTCAACTAGCTTATAGATTACATCCTAACACAATGCAGTTGTTTATCTTTATGTTATTTTATGACTGTGAAGCGCTTTGTGACTGCATGGCGTATGTGAAAGCTGCTGTATGAACATAACGTATTTATTTACTTAGTGGTGAAAGGAAAACACTCTTAATAAAACGTCTCCCACATTTACACCTTTATAATCCTCTACTTTGCTGCGCCCTGCAGCTGTGTAAAATGTCATACGAAATAATTATAAATTCCAATAGGATACGCTTGCCTGATTAACTGAAAACAATTATACAATAACGAAAAAAATAATATCCTAACGAAAATAGAAGTCTAATCAAGTCAAGTCAAGTCAAGTCAATTTGTATAGCCCTAATTCACAAGCATGACCCAGAGGGCTTTACAGAGAATATGTCTAGCTAATTCTAGCTGACACAACAGTAGCAAATTACAGAATAAAGATAACACATTGAACAATTGATAGAGAAATATAGAAATATAGGAGAGAGCAGAGGAGAGAGCAGGAGAAGGGAGGAGAGCAGAGGGAATGTGAGAGAGTGATGGGGTGGGGAGGGAATGGGAAAAGTTGGAGAGTATAGGAGCAGGGGAAGGGGGAAAGAGGAGAGAGCAGGAGGGGGGGGGGGGGAGGGAGAGCGGGGGGATGTGTGGGAGAAGAGAGCAGGGAGAGGGAGGAGGTGGGGAGAGAATGGGAAATGTGGGGGAGGAGAGAACAGAGAAGGAGAGGTGGGGAAAGTAGCAGGGGAAGGGGGAAAGAAAGGGAATGGGTGCCATGCTTTAAAATGGAATGGATGGCATGCAAAGTGGAGGGGGGGGGGTTCGGGAACGGGAGGAGGTGGGGAGGGAGAGCAGGGGGAGTATGAGAGACTATATGGAGAGAACAGGGAGAGGAGGGCTAGCTGACACAACAGTAACAAATAACAGTAGTAATAATAACACATCGAACAATCATATGATAGAAAAATATAGACACACCTTTTGCAAACTGACACATATGTCGATTTCTTTGCAACCAAACTATGCTTAACTTAATTTGCTGCAAGCCTTTAGTAGTGAATCCCTTTGCCAAATAAACACATGTTCACATATAGAGCTTATAAGTGCCTCGCTTTAGGGTAGAATGGGTGCCATGCTTTAAAATAGTGGTGGAATAGTGGGAGGGGATAGAATGGGTATTTGAAATTGTATTTATTAGGATAAACCCCTTGAGATGAATCATCTCGTGCCATGGAGTAGAATGGGTACTATGCTTTAGAATAGTGGGGGAAGGGGGAAAGTAAATATCAAGTAAATATCAAGTAAATAGCCTTCAGAAACTGCATCAGTAAAAGCCCAGTTCTATACTGCTGCGCTGCTGAAATGTCTGCACTGCAGCACTGTCTGCAGCTGTGCCATATTCCACAATATCCAAACTTCGGAATAGCGGATCCTTTCGAAAAAAGAGGAAGGGCCGACATTTCTAATAATGAAGGCAGGAATTTTCGTAATGGCGGGACCTATGAAGAAAAGGTGAAGGACCGCCAGTCCGAATAATGGAAGTTAACGTTCAGAGAGGCAAGGTTTCGGAAAAGCAGACAGTTACCAGTGAAAACTAGCTTCTTTCAACTGAGACTTTTAGCCAAGTCAAAACCATATCTCACTCAAATGGACCTGGAGAGGGTGATCTACGCTTTTATCACCAATCGTTTAGACTACTGCAATGCACTTTATGTTGGCCTTGACCAGTCGCTGCTCCGTCGTCTTCAGATGGTCCAAAATGCAGCTGCCCGTCTTCTTACTAGGACCAAAAAGCGAGACCACATCACACCTGTCCTGGCATCTCTCCACTGGCTCCCCGTCCGTCAACGCATTGATTTTAAACTGCTGCTGATTGTTTTTAAAGCACTAAAAGGGCTAGCCCCTTCCTACCTTGCCGAGCACCTGGTCCACCACGCCCCATCCAGAGCCCTATAAGGTCCGCTGACCAACTGCTACTGGAGGTGCCCAGGACAAAGTTAAAGACCAGAGGAGGTAGAGCCTTCACAACTGCTGCCCCTAGGCTCTGGAACAGCCTCCCCCTCGCGATCATATCAGCCCAGAGTCTAGCTTATTTTAAGTCTCTACTAAAGACACACCTCTTCTCCCTGGCTTGACTAAAGTTGAGCTTCTTCTGCGCCTTTCGCTTATTTATTTATTTGATTATTTTTACTCATTTTATTCATTTTATTCATTATATTCATTTTATTCACTTTGTCTTTCAACTTCTACCCATTTTATTACTTGTTTTACTGCACCTTGTACTGCACCTTGCTCTCTGATTAGTGCATTTGTACTTGGTTTATGCTCTGTGTTTTTACTTGTAAAGCACTTTGATCGGCCTGTGTCATTGTAAATGTGCTATATAAATAAAGTTGACTTGACTTGACTATTACTTTCAAATTAAAGTAACTAGGAAGATGTAGTATATTACATTTTAAGTGTAACTTGCCCAATACTGGTGGTTTCCAAGCTAAATGTGATCTGTAGTAAAATGGCCTCTCTCTCTCCAGACACCAGAGGGACACCTGATCACTCCCAGCTGATACCTAGCATCTGGCAGCTAACGTCCCACAGTTTCTCAGCCATCACATCATCTGCAGCTGCACTGGTACAACTGGACAGCTGGCAGTCACTGTGTGGAAGGGAGAGAGAATAAACAACAGAGGAGAGGATACATTTCATTTGGATAGAAGATTTGAATATACAAAAATATGGGCTGGAAATCCCCAAGAGCCAAATTCAGCAAAACAAGACAGTCTGGCATTTTTTAATAAGCACATTGGTGTACATGTATTGCTTCCATGTATGCAATATGCTATTGTCAGTGTTTGCCAATGGTTCAGTTGCTAATGTAGCAGCACTGCTGTGTCATGCTTCGAGGAGGCGGGGCGCTCACACACATGTGTGACCCATGAGCAGCTTGCAGCGTGTTGTCCACATGGAAGTTTTTATCATTTTTAAGTTTAACTCTCTGCAACCTTTTACGTCTACTTGGGGGTATTTGCTGCACTTTGGACTCTTTTATGCCGTTTCGCTTGTGGACTCCATGAACCTGCTAACAGGATAACGTTAGGGTTGTCCTACAACCCAGGTTTTATGAGTGAGGACGAGGATTCTCACATATTGCTGAAGCTCGCCCCAGCGGCGCTGAACTGAATGCCTTTCTTTTTGCCTCTGAAAAATACCTTTAAAACCACCCAGGTGCCCTGAAGGCAGCCTGGCCCACCTCATTTGGTGATTGGCGCAGCCACCCGCAACCACCCACGTGTCCCTGACACGATCTGCACACACCGGCTGAGAATAGTCACTCCAAGCATTCAGCCTCACCACAAGCGGAGCAAGGGCAGCAAGGCCGAATTTGTGAGAATCCTCGTTCTCACTCTTAAAACCTGGGTTGTAGGACAAACCGCTTTACTTCGTTTTGAACTTCAGATTGTCACATATGCTGATGTACAACCATCCTTGCTGCAAGGAAGCACCTCATGCGACCCTGAGACCTACGGATGGCAACACGGGGCACATGGCCAGAGGTCGTGGCAACCCAGGCAGCGGTGCGGGATTGCGGGAATCCCGCACATTTTCCCGAATTCCCGCATATTTTAAATTTATAAAGAGGGAGTAATCCCGCAATGGTTTGTGTGGACCGATCTGTGTTTGTGCAGAACGTTGCTTCATTCAAATGACTGCCCAAATTTCACTTCCTTGGCCAGTTGACAACAAACATTAGCACGCTAGCTCTGTCCACTCAGTCCTCTCTCGACATCAACGCTTCTCTGCTGGTTTCTCGTGGATACAGACAGCTGCTTGCAAACGTGATTGATCGCTGGCTAAAAACGATGTCGTCAGAAGGGGGACCCGCTCAGAAAAAACAAACGATCGAACAAGGCACTTCTAGTGGTAACGTTAACGTAACACCGAGTAACGTTAGTGTCAGTGATGTTTACGTTATTGATGATGAAGAACTCGGATTAGTTTCTCACCCCAAAGTCTATAGATCCCCCCAAAGTCTATAGATCCCCCCAAAATTTATAAATCCCCCCTATCTGAAGAATATGTTTGCAAAGTGAATTTTAAGCCCTGAATACCTCACAAAGGTGTGGTGAGTGGACCATGATGCCGCACGCAGCACACGTCCTCCACCGTCACACCGCGCAACAGCACCCATGATGCCGCGACACCTCTTGTGGAGTGGGCCTTAATACCCTCCGGGGGAACTTTTCCAACGGCAGAGTGGCCTCCACTATCCAGTGCGACAAGCGCTCTTTGGGCAGGGCCTTACCCAGGGCCCGGGCCCCAAAGCATACCAAGAGCTGGTTTGAGGTGCGCAGCGTGCACGCCGCACGTCCACATAGGCTAGGAGTGCCCACACAGGGCACAGCGCCTGCAACCACTGCTCCTCCGTTGAGTCCGATGGAGGAGGGCAAAAAGCTACCAAGTCTATGACCATAGGGGCATCCGGGTAGCGTACAATCTAGAGCCATATGAAATCCATTTTATTTTTTTCCAAATTCAGTTTTTTCTGTTTTAATTTTTCTGAATTCTGTGTTTCGCTTTTTACGCTCATTTTACCATCAGAAATAGTGTCTAATACTAGAGATGAATAAATGTCCACAATTTAATAAGATATAACAATCAATTTACACAACAATGCACTATTTTTAACAAGTGCTTCAAGTCAGAAATACAGTAGATGACTGTACAAAACATTCTATATAATTTTTTTGTTTGTAAAATTGCTTTTAAGCTTCTCATTGTGTGCTTCAAGTAAAGAAAAAAACAACTGTGAACAAAACATTCACTTCAAACATCAGAAAATGCTTCAAATATTATTTCATTTTGAAAGTTATAAGAGGAAGTGGTGGTGTTTATATTTGCTAACTTGAAATGGGTCAACGTGAGTCTACTACTAGAGAAAGAAGGAATTGGGTAAAAACGGCATGTGTCAAGTGAATAAGAATACACAGCCACAAAGGAAACTTTTCCAGCTGACTAGGAAGGCAAGTAACATCAACAACACTGATAAATGCGTCTACAAAGTATTTCAACAGTCAGTCAATTGAGCTAACGTGATCAAGACCATCTGCAAGTAGTTAACGTTAAGCTAACGTTTTAAACGAACAACATAACAGAATTAAATAGAATATTTAAGTGAGAAGGTATGAGGCAGACTCATTCACAGCTGACATCTAACGCTAACGTTTTGTAGGCTACTTCACGCACACTTCAGACAGGGTTATTGACATGTCCATATTATTGTCTCTGCACATGTTGTTACCTTAATGCGCTCATTAACTATAGTAACATTACTGCAGATGAGTCCACTGTAAGGGCAGGCAGCTGTGTGTGTGGAAGAGAGGGAGAGAGTGTGTGACATCACCTTATTAACATTATATATTGAATTTCAGCCCAATTATGACAAATTCTGCAGAATTCCACGTTTTACAGTAGATTCCATTTTTATTGGTCAATTCCGTGATTCCGTCCGCGATTCTGTTAACGCGGATTTCATATGGCTCTAGTAAAATCCCTGCCTACCAACATGGGGGTTGCACGTTCGCATCCTCGTGTTACCGCCGGCTTGGGCGTCTATACAGGCACAATTGGCTCGTGTCTGCGGGAGGGAAGCCGGATTTATGGCATTGTCCTGGTCGCTGCACTAGTGCCTCCTCTGGTCGGTCGGGGCGCCTCTTAAAATCAACAAACAACATCTGTTTGATACTCCCTGGAGTGCACATAGAAAACATTATTGAGGTTATTTATGTGAAAATTACCAGATGAATATGTTTTAGTTATGATTGACAATAAAAAATTCCCCAAAATAAATTAATTACAGTATAAATACATCAATATATAAAATAAAATGATAAAAAATCCAAAAATGGGATAAAAGTCTGAAAAAATAATAATAATTAAAAGAAATAGTCTATGACCATAAACCTGAAACTGGCATTGATATTCTTAGGTTGGTAAGCAGGGTTAGGCCGAAGTGTGACCCTGCGCCTGTCATCAGAGAACACCATACAGGACTGTTGCACCGACAGGGCAATCAAGTCACCAACCCTTTTACCTGAAAACAGGGTGTCTGTCGCCGTTCCTGAACGCATTGAACTTTAATGCCCCAATTGGGCATTGGGTCACTCGTTACCGGCGTGGCATGAGGGACCTCAGGGCCTCAGAGTCCTGATGCTGCCTCTCGAACTGGTGGGCCAGATTCTCCACCGATGGTCCGAAAAGGCTGGAAGGGGAGACTGGCAGCTCCTTTTTCTCCCGCTCCCAGACCTGCGTCAGGCTGAGCCACAGGTGGCGATGAGTGACGACCGAGAAGGCCATAACCTTCCTGGCGTCCTGCACCACGCAGTCCAGCATACGGAGTGCATAATCAGTGACCATGCAGAGCTCCGTGTAGGTCTCCTGGGAGGCGGTGCCCTGCAAGTCAGACAGGAGGGCCGCCTAATACCCCTGGAGGATGGCCAAGTTGGCCATCACAGCTACCTGACCCGCTGCCTTATAGGACGCTTTGCATGCCGGCAAATGTATGTCTCCTGCAGAGGTGGCCCCCCCAAAGCTAAAAGTCAAACTCTGTCTACTGTATGGGGCTGAAGGGAACTGGTGGGAATAGCGTGATTGTCCCACGTGCTACGTCCTGCTCCCCCGCTGTCAGATGAAAAGAAGCGACTGGCAACTGCGCAGGTAAATGGTAAATGGACTGCATTTATATAGCGCACATTATTAAAACATCATAAAGATAACGCTGTTGCTGATAGTTTGCTAAATTACTACTTGCTAATCTGCTAGCTTATCTAATAGCTTTCGGGCAGACTAGATGCCTTGCGGCACATTGCTGCCTCTACCGATCAAAAGTATTACTGTTCTTATTTATCTGATGTATTTATTTCACTCTAAATGGGGTCATCATTTAGAAAACGGAGACCATGAGAGCATGAAAAAGACTTGAAATTGTATTTTCAGACCATAAACTAATTTGGAAAGTGTTTATTTAAGACGTAGGGCCCTATCATCATACAGGCGCTATCGTTTGCGTAGCAGTTTACCTCCACCATCCAGTTTTGCGCTGGGATCTAAGCGCGAACACAGGTGTGGGCGTGGCCCAGGCGTGTCTGTGCTAAATACTGGCCTTTGCGCGCCTCTTAAGCTATCGTCTGCCTCCCGCAACTGTCATTTTGCACTCTGGCGAAGATACCATCGCCATGTTCCGAGCGTAAACACAGGTTTGGGCGTCTCCCATGCCAAAACAGGCGTTTCCGACACAAAAGAGCACCTAATAGCTGGTCTTATCGCTAAAAACCCCACTGCGCCTCAGCGCACCAGAGCATGGAGCGGAGTGGAGCGGTGATAATTATCGCTCCTCGCTCACGGAGCCGCCCTTTCCACCCGCTCCAGCGCTCACGGCCGCTCCGATCCAGACCGCTCCGCTCCATACAGATTTCACCCGCTCGCACTCACCGCTCCGCTTCGCTCAAAAGAATAAAAAAGATCAAAAGTTATAATTATAGTTATAATTTGCGTTTAAGCGCCTGGGCAATGGGCATTGCTCAGTACAAATAACATGAGCTCAGCAGAGTCGGCTGCATGTTCGTTTCTCTTCCTTCTCATCTCGCAGCAGCTGGCAAGAAAATAGTGGGCGTGCACATAGCCACGCACCGATGCATTCTGGTTCGAACAAGTTGTGATCGAAACTGGAGTGGGACTGAGCGGGTCATCGGTGCCGCTCCAACTTTCGCTCCGGTAACGCTCTGCTCCCCGCTCGCTCCATGCTCCGCTCCGCTCACATACTCTGGAGCGCACACAATATACAGGAAATCCTCGCATGGATGCATTACGCACAACATGGATAAGGTAAAGGTAAAGTCCCACTGATTGTCACACACCTGAGTGTGCAAAATTTGTTCTCCGCATTTGACCCATGCCCTGGGGGAGCGGTTGAGCGCCAGCAGTGCCGTGCTCAGGAATCTGGTGATCTAACCCCCCAATTCCAACCCTTTGATGCTGAGTGCCAAGCAGGGAGGCAAATGGGTTGCATTTTTATAGTCTTTAGTATGACTCGGCCGGGGATCGAACTCACAACCTCCCAGTCTCAGGGCGGACACTCAAACCACAAGGCCACTGAGCTGGATCTCCCTCTCTCTCCAACACCTCACGCATGCACGCACTCTTCCCTCCTCTGAATGCCATGTTGATTTTCAACTATAGCCTACATTGCAGAAAAAACACACACCTTGATTTAAAAATGAGAATTTGTTTGTCATGGTTGTATTAGGCTACATAATTCCCGACCATACAGGTATGTGGTGTAACAGTAGATTACTTTAGGTAGGAGAAAAGGTAGGAGAAAATAAAAAGCAAATGCAGATCTTTTCCAACCATTAGGCTACGTTCAATAGCACGCAATAGCCCTCTCCACTTCCCTCGTCGGGGAGTGAGAGAGAGAGAGAGAGAGACACGAGGCATACTGCCAGCCTATAACATTACTACCCAGCTCAACTTAACTGCCTCATCTCCTAGTAATAGCCAGTAGTAATAGCCAGTAGTCCCTCTCGCCATCAAGCAGACAGTGACGGAAGCATACGCGTGTCTTTATGTGCACCAAGGGGAAAATGACAAATGTTGGCAGAAAAAAATAGATACTCACAATTCTCTCATGAATTATTGGACTAAATTGGTCTGATTCAATGTATATACATTAATAGAAACTAATAAAAAAGTAGCTGATAAAGAAAATATGTGCTGGTGGAACGAAATTCAACTTCAAATAGAGCGGAATCACTCAGCGTGGCTCTCAATATGCTGCGTAATTACACACGCAGCAGCCCCGCAGCGGAGATGCAGGAGAGAGAGCCCGAAAAGGAATAAGCATACTGTCCATAACAACATAGCATGAAAGCTGAAAAACATTTATGGCAGTAACACACATACACACCGTTCCCATTGTATTTGAGCCGCGCCACCATTAATTGCACACTTTTTATAATGTCCTGGTCTAATAACTGTTTGTTTATTTGTTTTTGGGTCGGGCTGAGTCGGTCTCGGGCTGTGTATGTGACAACGGCGGGCGAGTTGAGCTCGGTCTGCGTCTCAAGCGGATTGGGTTGGGTCGGGTTAGATTTTTTAGGACCGTTGAGAACTCTACATAACAGCCATCAAGAAAGGAGGACAGCACTCCAAGTTTAATGCTTGTATTGCCACACAGACGTTTCGGGCAGCAGCCCTTCTTCAGCGTGTGAAATGGCAATGATACACCCCAGCGAGCAATTTTAGGTTGAAAAGACATTTAAAAAACATTTAGGGTAGAGGTACGGTGGTGCAGTGGTAAGCACTATCGCCTCACAGCTCGAAGGTCGTGGGTTCGATTCCCACCTGGGCCGATGTGAACACTGAAGGAATGCGTGCCCGTCCGCATGTCCTCGAGTGCCCACCACCCGGGTGGGGGTCGGCAAAATGGCCTTTCTGTGTGGAGTTTGCATGTTCTCCCCGTGCCTCCCGGGGGTCTCCTTCATATAGGAACCCCCTTCACAAAAACATGCAACATCCTGGTTGCTTATATGGTTCCTCCTCTGATCGTTAAGGGTGCCTGTTCAGAGGGAGGGGAACTGGTTGGAATAGCGTGAACCTCCCACGTGCTATGTCCTACCGGTGAAGCTTCCTCGGGCAGGTGAAAAGAAGCGGCTGACTTGACTGCCCATGTCTCGGAGGATGCATGGAATCAGTCTTGGCTCTCCCCAGATCGGCAGAGGATGGAGTAGCAACCAGGATTGAGTAATTCAAATGAGCACTAAACGGGGGATAAAAATGGGATAAAAAATCGGGAAAAAAAACATTAAAAAAAAAAAAAAAAAACGTTTAGGATCAGGATCAGGATATACTTTATTGTCCCCGAGAGGAAATTTGTCTTGGACAACAGTGCTACATACAGCTGCATCATAAAAAAGAAGACAACACAAATGACAAATATAACATAACAGGAACAACAAAAGGTCTACACATTTTTTTCGTGAAGAAATACACCTTGCATGTGAAGTGCATGGAATTGTATTGCAACTGACCCGTCAAAGGAAAAAGACCCATAAAATAAAGAATTGCACTGAGGATGAAAGATGACATGTGCAAAGAAATGGGCGGGAGACTAGATAAAGTGACCTATGCTACTGTGCAAAAAGTGGCTTACAAATTAAAACAAATGGTGGTAAAAGCAATTTGATAATAAAACCAATAAAATAGTAAGACCACAGCATGATCACGTTTAAGAAAAATGATAAAGTGCATTATTGAAATGAAAATTTAAAATAATAATAGAATAAAATAATAAAATAATAAAAAGGTTCAAATAGAAAATTATAAAACAGATCCCATAAGTTTTTAGAACCTTCCAGAAGGTAAGAGTTCATATTCTGAGAATAGAATATGGGAGGAGTCATCCAGAATGCGATAAGACTGCTTGATCACAGCTTCCTCAAAGATTGATTGAAGGGACGGGTAGTTTTTTATTCCTATCACCTTCATAGCGGCTTTCACCATCCTTTCGAGCTTGGATTTACTTTGGATGGTGAGGGAGCCGAACCAGGAAGCTAAGCCATATCTGATCAGGCTACCGAGGACGGCATTGTAGAAAGTTAGCATGTTTGTGCTGCTCACTCCGAACAATCGGAGTCGGCGGAGGAAGTGAAGCCTTTTAGGGTAAACGTTTAGGGTAAACGTTGAAAAAACGTGCAAGAAAGGTTCAAGAGTGAAAGTTTTTTCACCGACTATTTGCAGACGTTGATTAAACGTTCACATTTAGACCATATTTCACCAAGATCTTAAATTAAAAATTCAGCACCACTCACGGGATTCAAACAACGTTCTCCCAGGTTCACGGAATGAGCTATACTTTTACTTGTCTTATCTGGGGGGCCGGGCACATATATACTCTATCTCGCACACAACTTGTAGACTACACGATTGTAGGCTCAACGATCGGGAGGACAGGTTATTTTATGTGATGTGTACAAGACTATAATATTATGTAACAGACTAAAATTTTGTTGTGTGTGTGTGCATCTATATAGGCTGTAGGCTGTAGGCTTCAGAGGTTAACTTCATTTAACACCAGAAACTCAAGGGGTACACACCTCGTCCTATACAGTCTGTTACAATAATATAGCGTGCCCAGACCACCTCGTTCCGCAATTGGTGCAGACCGGTGCAGACTTGCTTTGGTCTAGTCAGTCACAGCTAGCTAGCGACTAAGTACTGTAGGCTACTTGTGCATGCGCGTAGCTGCAAGAACTAAATTCATTATTTTATAGTATTGCGCTAAACTATTAACCATATGTGTCCTGGAAGCTTTTTGCTGGCACCACATAGCCTATATAGTCCCATATTTATGATATTTCATGTGACATAAAATGCGTTGAAATGTAGTTTTCGTGTAGACCAGATTTCAACTCTCAGTTACACAATAAATTGGACAAATGCCAATTCACACACTATCAATATTGTCTCTATTTCAAGCTACAACAAACGTTTAAACAATAACCAAATTGTGTTTTTTGACACGTTGACGTTGTAACCGCATTTTAGCCGGTTGAAAAGAGGGTGAAATTCTTAGACGTTCAAACCCAATATCACCCAGATTTCAACTAAAAATCAACGTTGAAAAAACGTTTTGTGCTCGCTGGGACAGGTGATTCACAGGTGGGCATGAGTGTGTTTTATTTGATTTTCTATGCACGACAGCCTCACATCTCTCTCTCTCATCCTCTCTCCCCATCTCTGTTTTCTCTCTCGCCCCCTCTCTTCCTCCCCCTCAGCAAGGAGGAAGCTGCTGACGCGATGCTGTGGCTTTTAAGGGGGATGGACATGATCCCACCTATACAATACTTTTGGGCATAAACACGCCTATGGATAATTTATTTTTGGACCATAACGTGCACCCCCCTGGCCATTCGACAGAATGAAATTTCCGGGTTAGCCTCACAGAATTGGAAGAAGATATGCCCACTGCATTCAATACATAAAAATGTCTGTCTGAAGGCATTTCTTTATTTCTGACATTGGGGTCACACAAATTTACTGTAGGCTATTCCATGTGATCTCATTTTGATAACTAATGCAATAATTAATGTAATATTTTTTCACTTCCATTCCCTGAGCCTCCCCTGAAACGGTTTGGAGCCCTCCTGGTGAGGCCCACCTCCCATTTTGAAAACCTCTGCTAGACAGTCCGCATGTCTGGGAACGCCCATACAGGCTCTAGGAATGCCCACAATAGATGCTGGGTTAGCCTGGGGGCGGGGTCAGGGTGGGGTAAATTCCCCCGTTCTATCCATTCAGCAAAGTTAGAATTTAGCTGATAGCCCAGCCCAGGCAGACACGATCGGGGATTTAACCACCGCAGTAAACGCACATCTGAGCAGACGTCTTGTGTTCTGCTCTAGAACCCCCAAACATGTAGTTTAGAGCCGCAGCACCGTCTTTTGGTGAGTCAGCCCATGAGATATATGGGCAGTTTTACCCCACTCGCGCGCCAGCCGTTTAACATTTTGTCGGCGTTTCCAGACATGCGGACTGTCTATGACGAGACGTGGCCTCAACCTATAGACGGTTTTCACGGAATTGTGTGAGGCCATGGTTTACAGTGATTTTACATTGGCTAAGAGGTGTCCACGACAAGCCCCAGCTTAAGCCGTGTGTCCATATAGCTTCTTTTCCTCAGCTTCAGCATCTTTTTTCAGTTGTTTCCAATGAGGGGAGAGCGTATGTGGGCGCATATGGCCGTCTAGAGAAAGTGCGCTGCGGCTCCCAGCTCTTCCAGCTGACAATATCTGAACTGTTCAGAAAGGCACTGGTGTCGAACGCTCCTTTTCAGGCAACCAAAAAGATATGGAGAAACTATCACAACAGAGACAGAAAGGCTCAATTGTGGGACCAGATTGGCTAGACATTAATATTTCTGGTGAGTGTTGGGCTAAATCACCGTACGTGTGTTGTCAGCTTGTTGTTAGCTGTTAGCTATCAAGCTAGCTACCGCTGCTGACCTAACATTATTTCCAATCTTCTGGCTTGCATCTTGTGCGCTGGGATGATCGCTCCACAGCGCTCTTCCAGCATTTAACTGTCAGGAAAAGAAGCTATATGGACACACGGCCTTAGGCGTTGTAAAATCACTGTAAAACATGGCCTCTTGGGGCTTATTGCTTAATTTGAAACCTTGGGTATTTCAGCTATTGTATTAGCAAACACTGCAACAGGAAGTAAGCTAGGGGGACATTGAATTAAAAGATGTGAATTGAATGTTAAAAGAAAAAAAAACTCAGTAACTAAAGTGAAATGAGCTGCAATGTTTGCTTGGAATGAAAACTTGCAAACTCCTCTGGCCTATGGCTGAGGGCAGGACACCATAGCATGCCCAGGGAACATACCAGTAGTACCCCCCAGTCTGTGTGTGCAGCTCGGGCTCCACAGCGCAGTAGATGGAGGTCTGGGCTCCCTGGACGGTGGTCTTGGTGAAGGGTCGGACCATCTTCCAGGAGAGCAGCAGGGCTGGGTTCAGGTGCCTCTTCAGCTCCGTACGAACAATCCCCGGATGGACGGCGTACACGGTCACTCCACTGCCTGCAGGTCGTTACAGCGCCAGTCAGTGCTGGGGAAGCTACTTTGGATAGATGGCTATAAGGTGACCAGATTTCTGAAATGAAAATCTGAGACATTTCCAGTTCGGCAGTCAATATGTCATTAAAATATCCAATGTTATTATCTATTAAATAAAAAAGTTGTTGCATGTTGCTTGTTGGACAAAATGGCCATACCAGCTTTTTCCCTTGCCAAAATGTAGGCTAACTTTGGCGCATTATTAACCCCCCTCACGACAAGCTAGCATGACATGGTTGGGACCAATGGATGCGCTAGGTCCTCTAGTTTCATATTATACAAGTCTTCACCCTAACTTTAGAAATGAGCCCGCTAGATTCTCTGAAAGACAGTAATGTCCTCTGCGGATGCCAGTAGAAAGTCTGGGACAACAAAGCATAAAACTGTTGCTGCAGGGAAAGCCTCCTGCAAATCTCTCCTCTTTCCTCTGGCTGCTGAACCAGTACAGACTGACTTCCGCCAACAACACAGACAGTGCCCATGTCATGCACCAAATTACCGCAAGTGACTGTGAATTCAGAGTGCAACACAAAAACATACATACATACATTGTTCTCAATCACTGCCCGTTTAATGAACTAAAGTTTAGTTCATTTTTACCCCTGCCCGTACCCATGAATTTATAGAAGTATATATTTTTTTATCACAACGACGTGAGCTGAGGAAAATGGCGGCTGCTTGAAATCCCTCGCTACCACAGCGTCTGAAATGTAACGTATTTAACTTGTTTAGAGCGGTATATACTTCTGGAGATTGATCGCTGCCACAGGGTGGGAAGGCTGGGTGGTGAAAGGGGGACCCGGCATGAGGGAACGCTGATGCCCGTCCGTTTCATAGGCCCATTATTGCCCGGTTGCTACGGTTCCAGGATAGAGACCGGATCATGCGTGCAGCCAAGGACAAGGGGAAGATTACTTGGAAGGGACATCATATTATGATTTTCCCTGACTACGCCAAATCAGTGAGTGATAAGAGGCGGCAGTTTAAGGAATGCAAGGATCTGCTCCGAGGACGAGGCATTGCTTTCTCTCTGGTTTTCCCTGCGGTGTTGGTGGTCCAAGATGCACCGGGTGGCCGCAAGGAGTTTGACGACCATAAGAAGGCACTTGAGTCTATCCACGCTCTTTGAGCTCGCATTAAGCCGAGAAAGCTAATCTCCCCCCTCACATTTTTTTTCTATTTCTTTTATTACTTTAAGGAAAGATGCTTTTTGTTGTTGGGGACATTTACGCTCCTTGTGCAGCCGGATGGCGTCTGTGCTAGAGTGATCGCTTCTGTTTGACGTTGTTGACTAGTGCCCCTAGCAGAAGACAGAAGACTAGCAGAAGCTAGCAAAGTAAACGGAATCCGCTCTGAAGCTAAGCTAACTAACGTCAGTAACTAGTGTATAAGCCGAAGCCGCCCGAGCTAACACAAGCGGAACACCTTTTTATCTTTCAAGAGTAATAGAAAACACTTAGCTTCGTCCTGGAGCAAGTCTCCCCAGCTCGAGCGAAGGAAGAGGCTTGCTGGAGTCCCCACTCGACGGTCAGCTGTCTCCCGTCTGCTGTTCTCTGATAGGAGCCGTTAACACAGACTTTCGGCTAAATCGAAGCTAACGGCTAGCGTATTGTGAGGTCTATAGAGAGGACCACTGTCATGCACGTTCAGCGGGCTGGATGGAGACGTTCCTTGTCCGGTTGGTGCAGGTCATGTCTATGTCACGTGGGTGGCTGCGGCAATCACCGGCCAAGGTGTGCCATGATGCCGTCAGGGGCATCATGGATGGTTCTAAACGTCTTTTTTAAAGATAAAAAGCGAGGCGTTCAGTTCAGCATTGCTAGGGCAGGCTTCAGCATATGTCAGAATCCGAAGTTAGAAACCAAGTAAAACAATTTTTATAAGCATTTTACGAAACGTCTATGGAAAATAAAATGGCGGGATGAAATCACTTTGTATGCTTAACCCGGAAGTGGGAGTGACTTTGGCTCTCTGTGACTCCCCAGGTCTGGCTGTTGAACAATTTATTTATAGTGACTCATACCCACCTTGTAGCTTCCTGGCCAGACATTGTGTAGAGAGGATGTTGGCCAGTTTGCTCTGGCCATAGGCCCTCCTTGAATTGTAGCTTCTCTCACTATTGATATCCTCCAGCTGGATTCGCCCCCAGGCATGAGCCATAGATGATAGGTTGATGATCCTCGAGGGGGCGGACCGCTTTAGCAGATCAACCAATAGGAACGACAGCAGGAAGTGCCCTAAAATGACAATTTGAAAAAGTAACTTGGTGTATTAGAGAGCCAAAGTGCTTTCCGGTCGGGCCATTTGCGAACCAGCCCGGAATTGAATGGTGGTGAATGGCAAGATACAATTTTTTGATCCCTTTTGAATTGTTCGATGAGGTACACATATGGGGCTCTATCTCCTGGCCTTAAACGCTAATTTAAGGCCTGGTGCAGCGCTATTAGTGGGCGTGGTCAGGCGCATTCCCTAATTTGTCCTCGGCGCTAAAGCCGGCGTTAACCCCACGTGTCACAGAGTGATATAAATTGACATGTATTGTCGGACGCCCCCTTGTGTAATTATAATATGTTAATATTACGTATTTGCATCAGAGGGAAAGCAGGAAGTGGGAATGGCTTAGAGTTGATCATCATTGAGTTCAGGTGGGCGAGCTCGCTCTGCCACCTGGCTGCCATTTTTGCTGTTGGCTTGATGAGGAAGCATGTATTGCTGCTGTCCTCCAGTTTCCCCCTGTTCTCACGTGTGTGGGTGTGAGTGTGGGTGTCAAACTATCCTTTTAACCTTAGTGTCCCTAATCTACTGAACGGGAGCTGCCGACGGCCAGCTCCACACCATCGCTTGGGTTGGCCATAAACAGACCCGACTGCTGAGATGTCATCTCCTCATGCAGTGAAGGTGAGCTGCTCCCATCATTTTGAGATCTTTTTGGCTTGATCTATCTGAGCAAAGATGTATGGTGTTAATGTGACAAGTGTGATTTGACTAGACACGAGCTGATTATCTTTTGGGGACCAGACGCTTTGTCGCATGCCTTTTAAGCCTAGAATTATTCACAACTGTGGCCATTGGTGAACTGCAGTAAAGCAATATTCTTCCTTTCCAAGCTCCGATCCACTCGATCCAGTCCGGGTTGCGGCTGCATGCTGTCATCTCTTCATGCCAATTTGGATATCTCAGCACATCATAGATCATAGCCTGAATAAAACAATTCAACCTACAGCCAGGCAAATACAGATCTCTTCAGCAGGACTGATGGTCTCCCTGTACAATATAGAACATTAACTATCCGTGACATTCCTCATACCATCCAATTCCATGATCTTTATGTTGTAAACACATAACTTTCACAATAGTGAACAAGCACCCCCACTCGGCTCATTCAGGCCATGCTGTTTTATAACTTGTAGGCTACCTGCTGCTCCTGCACACCAAAGCACAGGCTAAATGATGCAACATAAATACACATTATGTAAAGTCATGGCATGAATGTGTTTTTGTTGAAAAAGTACCTGTCAAGTAAGGTAAGTCTTGTTGGAGCGGACATCACAGGACATCACAGTACAACCGTGTTACGGTTGTCACTCGACTATTAGACTCAGCCCTCAGTCTTAATCCGTTTCACTCCTGTAAGACTGAGAATATTACTATTTAAATCTTTGCATAACGTTAGGTGGCGCTGTTGGAAGCCTTGCATCGGAGAACCAATCATGAGTGTTGTGGGCGGGCCTGCTTTCTGGGGGCAGTGACGCTCATGCAGAACCAGTGTCTCGCAAAACATCGCCGCGTTTGCGGAGAAACATATTAATCACTTAGAAACAAACATAACCTGTTAATAGGGCGTGTTTCATCCGGCCCCGGCGGCTAGAGGTCTTTTCCCCAGCGATAAGCCCGACTCCCGAGGCTAACGTTACAGAGCCTGCTGATGACTCACAGTAGCAAGCGGACCACTTCCGGGTAGGAAAAATTATTGTAAAATAAACAACAGGTATAAACTCTCTTTGCAGCACACCGGTGTCTTGCTCTATATTGGAACTATGATAAATGGCATTGCCGCTACCAAATAAAATTCTAATAATAAATGTAGGCGTGTCTGCTGCCGGCCGTTCTCGCCGGGCTCTGACAGACAGTTTCTGACAGTGAAATTCCAAGACGTTTGGTGGCGCAGCTCAAAACGTCTGGGAGCCGAGACTACTCGACTATACCAAGTTGTATTTGCGACGAATATATATGCCACCTGGATTACATGTATGTTTCACATAGGGTTTGTTTTTTGATTTTTATGTTTTATTTTGTCCAATATTGAAATGTTCTAGAATTGCATGTTATTATTTCTATCTACCACTTAGCCTACTTAGGCTGATTTGGTTGCTTTTTCTTGTAAAAAATGTAGTAAGCCTCAATGCATGCTGGGAGAAATGCACATGTGTGTCTGTGTGTGGCTTGGTAGAGGAGCCGGCGCAGTGAATAAGGCCAGGTTTAATGCACAAGACATCGCAACGCCTTGCGTAGAATGCGCCTTGATACCCTCTGGGGGTACCTTACCCGCGGCAGAGTATGCCAAAGGAATCACCTCCACTATCCAGTGCGATAAGCGATCCTTGGAAAGGGGTCTGCCCTGGGCCCTCTGCCCGAAACAGACCAACAACTGGTTTGAAGTGCGTAACGAGCGCGTCCTGGCCACGTGGGCCGAGAGCGCCCTTACGGGACACAGCATGTGCAAACATCGCTCCTCGTCCGAACTGAACGGCAGGGGACAGAAAGATGACAAGTCTATGACCATAGACCTAAAGCTGGCATTAATATTCTTAGGTTGAAACGCAGGGTTAGGTCGCAAGGTGACCCTGCACCCATCATCGGCAAACACCATGCAGGACTGCTGCACCGAGAGGGCAATCAGGTCACCAACCCTCTTTCCTGACGACAAGGCCAGCAGCAGCACGGTCTTCAAAGACAGAAACTTCAGATCGACGGAGTCCAAGGGCTCGAACGGATGCCCCGCGAGCCCATCCAGCACCGTGACCAAGTCCCATATGGGAAAGACGCACCACGCCCTTCATGAAGCGCGAGACTAGAGGGAGCCCCCCCACGGGCCTCAATTCCCATGTGGCAAGCAGAAATCGCGGCTACGTACAACTTAAGAGACTGCGGGGACTGCTCTGAAGGAAACAGAGAACGGGCCGTACACCACAGTTCACTGGATCTACACCTTTGTCCGCGCACCAGTGCGAAAAGACCCGCCACTTGTACGTGTACTGAGAGCGGGTCGAAGTAGCCCTAGCACTCTGAATAGTGCACACCACACTTTAGAGCACGCCCTCGGCTAGCAAATGGTCCCATTCAAGAACCAAGCTGCTAGTTTCCACCTACCGGGGGAGGGGTGGAGTACCTCCCCCTATGCCTGGGATAGGAGATCCGCCCATAACGGCAACGCCCAGGGCGGTCCCTGCGCCAAGGAGATCAGGTCCGCAAACCATATCTGCTTGGGCCAAAAGGGGGCCACCAAAATAAGCTGCAGGCGCTGTTCCCTCACCCTGTCCAACACCTGTCGAATCAGGGGAATCGGGAGGAACGCATAGAGCCTGTCCCGGGACCACGCGTGCACCAGCGCATCGTGACCCAGCGGGGGGCTGTCCTCTTGGATCGAGAACCACAGTGGGCAGTGAAGCTCCTGAGCTCCCCACGAAGAGCTCCCAACCGACAATGGGCGCACGGCGCAATTGATGGTGGGCTTGTCCTGGATGCTACCAACCGAGACCTTGGCGAGCTGCCGTCCCTGCTGGGCACGTAGCGCCAGCAAGGGGCAGACTGAGCGGGTCCCTGCTGAGCTCCGAGCCGAGGTTGGGCGCTGAGCTCCAACGACGCCGGCGGGCTCATAACCCCCCCTCCCCCAAAGAAGGTGACTAAGAGCGGGCCGGCTTACCAGCCGAACCCGCAGCGCCAGGTTTACGCTGCTGGGGGCGAGGGCCGCGCATCCTGGTCAGCCGTGGGACCCAAGACGGTCCCACTGCGGCCGGGTGGGGTGTAGCCATTGAGGGGGCACTACCCTGGGGGGCCCCCATCCGCTGGCGTGGAGCAGTTCGAGGAGCGCTGGGCCCTGAAGGACGGCTCGACAAACACTCTGCCCCCGGAAACCGGCGGCCGTCCCCTCGTTGCCGTCGCGTCATGAGGGACCTGACCGCAGCAGATTCCTGTCGCTGCATCCCCAGCTGCTGGGCCATGCTCTCCACTGATGGCCCGAAAAGGCCCGCAGGAGAAATCCTGGCCCCAGGCAGCCTTCTCTTCTCCGGCTCAGCCAACTACGTGAGGTTGAGCTAGAGGTGGCGGTGCGTGACAACAGAGAAGGGCGTAGTCCGTGGCCATCCGGAGCTCAGTGTATATCTCCGGTGATGGGTTACCCTGCAGGTCCTCAGGAGGACGTTCGTCATGGCGGCGGACTGACCCGTTGCCATGGAAGACTTTTCGGCCAGCTTGGCCATTAAATTGGCATGCCTTAGAAGGCAGTGTCGGCCTACTGGAGGTGGGGGCCAGATGAGTCGCCACCACATCCTCCAGGGGGGGAATTCTGGAGAATCCCAACCGATCCTCGCCGTCGAGCGTAGACCATGAAGACATGCCCGCACAAAGTGACTTGGCCTCCTGTCGACTTTCCCAGCCTGTCTGCACAGTGCGGATCACGTCCTCACAGACAGACACGCTGTGGGCGGGATGCCTGGCGTGCCTGAAAAAAGCACCCCTGTAGCACTGAAGCAGGGGGCTGGGGTGGGTCGGCCCAAGCGATGCCCAGCTTAGCTGCGGCCCTGGACATCACCCCGCGAAACTGCTTCTGGAAACTGCTTCCTCCTCTGCATTAGTAGTGATGGTGGTAGCACCGTCCCAGCCCTCCTCCCCGCCGAAAACCTCCCCCTGGGGGGTATCGACTAGGGATGGGCATTTTAAGCAATTTAAATACTCGAGTACTCTCCTTATATTATGAACGAGTACTCGAGTACTCGGGGGGGGTGGTCTGTGTGATTACTATGGTAATGACGGAGCAGGGGTAATCTGCTGTGTGTGGGGCTGTTCACACATAACTTTTACATTTTTGCATGGAGAAAGCGTTACCTGGAGCATGTGAGGAGAGGGACTGACTGACTGACTGTGATATTAGGTGAGGTGACGCTAAGCTAACGTCTAAAGCCTACTACCTCAGACAGCATCTCCGATGGTTGGATGGATGGCATTTGCGCTTTGGAGCGGACAATTTTGTGAAACAAGCGAAGGCTCAATTCCAATACATGTCCATTGTCCAGTATCATCCATTTTACTTTATGATCACTGTTACACTAACGTAAATCCATGGATTACAAGGTCCGGTGTTCTGCCAAAAAGTGAAAACTGACCACTGACCAGTGTGATTAACGTTACAGCTGCAGCTAAATAGTGATCACCATGAAGCGTTTGTCTCCCAAAAAGTGACACATCTTTCTCCACATTTCTTGTGACTAACGTTATGGGAAACGACAGTGTAGTCAGTAAACTACTGCAAAGTTTTGAATTAGTTTTATCGGTCGTGCGCTATGAAGAAGCATGCATCTGTCCCCTTCGGGAGCATATCTTCAGCCACCATTTTCGGGATGAGCTGGAAAACTTCCGGTTAAAACTTTCAAAATAATGTTACTTAGCTTATTTATGCATGTTGGAGGAGAAAAGGGTATTTCAACGAACAAAGCAACAAACCTTGTATCAAAATACTCGTTGTGATGTTATATGGCGTGAAACTATGGCTGTAACACATTACTCAAAATAAATAAGGTTACAACTTACGTTAAAGCAACAAAGCGGATGACGTACTTGTACATTCTGGCTGACTTGACGCCCGTGCAGTTCATGCTGCCAGATCCACATAACGATGCATGCGTAGATTTAGACCATTTTTAAAGGGGTGGGGAGTTGGGCCGGCGAGTACCCGAACAGCGCAAACATTACTCGAGTACTGACGTTATGAACGAGTACTCGAGTACCCGAGTACTCCCGCCCATCCCTAGTATCGACTAGGGGGTCGTACCTGGGGAATTTGCCCCGCTCTATGAATGGAGGCATGGGATCATTGCTCCACCTAAACTCAGACTGCTCGTCCCGCTCGGACTGGCCCTGAAGGCCCTGAGCAGCAGGGGCTTCACCCACGACAGGACGGAGAGATTCAACGGACATGCTCCTCTCGAGAGGTGTACCGCTGGGAGGAATGTCCTCAACAAAGAGCTTAGCTCTATGACCCAGCACAGCTATCTTGAAGATAGAGGCTGCAAGAACGAGGGTTTAAAAGCAGCCGTGCAGCGTGCTCATGCCCAAGGCAGAACACGCACCTATCGTGCCGGTCAAAGTCAGCCAACGTAGCTTTGCACACCACGCACCCCCTCGCTGACTCTCCCTTCTCCATGCTAAGCACGAGAAAAGCAGGGAACTAAACTACCAGGTCGCAGGCCGCACCCTGTTAGCGGGAGTACCGTAAGGAAGCTAGTAACTAGCATGAAGCAGCTAGGCAGTAAGCCACCCGGAGGCTAGCGAACGTGCATGTGCAACGGTAACGAAAGCGGCAATAGCCTGACGCGAGCTAACAAGCCTACCAGTCACTCTCGGAAGAAAACTCCTCAGGCGAGGAGAAAGGTCAAAGCAGAAGGTCAGAAGGTGCTATTTGCACAGCGGCAAAAGCAATACTTAGCAATACATGCAAAGCTAGCCAAGCTAGCGTAAGTACTGAGAAAGCGGCAACACACTCGTGTGAAAGCAAGCTGACCTAGCTAGCTATCTCAAACTTAATCGTTACCCCAGCCGGGGTGAGAGCATACAAGCTACACGGCGGTAGCCTAAGCAGAATGTGCTAACAAAGAAAAGGCAAGGCACTCTTAGCTTTGGATGAGCTTCAACCGCCGCTCTTGGTGAAGAGAATGCAGGATCGGGTCCGCGAAGCCTGAAGAAAACTCATCCACCGAACGCCTTTGTTTAGTCGGGCAAATAAGACGGAATTAGCTCTGCCTGAGAGCGCAAACAAATTAGCACACAGAGCTTTCAATGACATGTCTAACAGATGGGCTGGAAGAAACGAGGAGTGGCGTCTTGGGATTTGGGCGGACGTGACGTTGTCACGGGGAAAGGAATGTGGGTGGCCGCCTCAGTCCCAAGGTTACCACGCCACCTGTCGGTAGGTGGTTGGTTATATAAAAAAGGTCATTTCTGGAGTTAAAAATCATATTCTTCCAGTTTGCTGCGTGCACAGTGAGATGGCACTAGAGTGAGAGCTTGAGTTCAAAACGAAGTAAAACATGATGCTATCTTCCCGAGTCACGGGTAGGCAGGCGCAAAGCGTGTTTTTTTGCGTTTAACGCCAGTTTAGCGCCTAAGGCCAGGGGGAAGATAGAGCCCATGATGTTTGTCAGTATAAAAGATGACTTTGCAAGTCAAGAAAGTGGTTTGTGGTACACTATAAGTTATAAATCAGAAAGACTACACACAACCAGTTGCATAAGTGACATCTCTCCCGCCAGGCCATGTTGGTGTTGGAGTGACGTCAATCTGGGAACCCCGAGTCTATTTTTATTTGAAAAATAAATTCTGGGACAGGCCTACCTTTTTCCCCTTCCTGTACAGCGCGCCTCTCCTGCCACCGTCACTTCCTTTTCTGCGTCCGTGCTCCACTGTTTATAGTCTGGATAGCAACTTTGGCGATACTACTAGTCACAACAACTACACCTCCAGTAATTTTCCACTGTTGTTGTGAGACGAGTTGACGTCTTCTATGCAAGTGTGTTTTTGCGTTAAAGTTATGAGCGAATAGCCGAAACGGACGCGGAAAAGGAAGTGACGGTGGCAGGAAGCCGGGCAAAAGGGTAGGGATGTCCCAGAGTCTATTTTTCAAATAAAAATAGATGGGTTTCCAGATTGGTGTGACGTATATTGTGCGAGAAGAGAGATGTAGTTGATTGAGCGGTTTCATACAAAACTAAACATTACGTTTCAGTTTCAAAAACTGTGACTTTCTTGACATGCAAAGTTATCTTTTAAATTGACCAGGTTGAAAAATACGTCACCGAATCAGTGGCAGATAGCAGAGCGTCCAGACCCTATGAAGGAATTGATTACCAGGCTGGGGAACCACTGCTCTAAAGTGTTAACGGTATTTAGTTACCTAATTAAATGACTTGTCCTATACTATTATATACTATAATCAATAATGAACTTTACCTGAAAGGCAGCAATCATTTTGTAAAAGTAGTTCCATAAAAAGTGGCTGTCACATTTTAAATTAATTATGCTACTGAGCTATCATCCTATTTTTTTATTAGGCTACTAAATTTCATTAGGATAACCTCATGCCAAAGGGTTTTTAAAATTTTCACTTATCAAACCTGAATCAATTGAATTCAAAGTAAATTCCAGTTTTGATTGGCACACACTGTTTTTGTGAAACTGATCTCACCTAAATGATTGACTCCAAAGTGCATTTCAAAGCCATCAGCTGTTTTGGAGTACGGACACATCATCACTCCAGCGTTGTTGATCAGGACGTGCAGCTGGCTCTCCTCTGAAGAACATGTAAGGAAAACATGCTTGATTGGCTGATACGTCAGGTTTTTAACAGAGTGTGCAATCAACTGTATTTTACATTTGTACCTATTTGATTTTGATTCATTTGACAAAAATACATGGTACAGTGGAATCCGCTTAAAGTGATCAACCGCTTATATTGATCAAAATGCTTGGTCCAAAATCATTATACACATGCTGTTTGAATAATTAACTTATACTGATCAATACTCCGCTTACAGTGATCATTTTGGTCCTTTGGTCCCACCAACCAAGGAATGATACAAAAAAAAAGAAACTACAGTAATTCTATGTATTTTTAAGCAGTGCAGCCGCTTCTATGCGTGACTTTGTCTGTATGCGCACCTGGAGGTCAGCAGTGCACCTGGGCGAATCCATCTTGTGTAAAAAAGTGTATGCACCTGGAGGTCAGTCGTTCACCTGTGTAGTTAGCAACTGTGATCTTATCTTGTGTGATGTCAGTCGAGGAATTGGGTGTGTGTGTGAAGTGATGTCACTCAACTGGAAATAATGTCACGCAAATGGTCGTCTGTGATGTCATCAAGGAGGTGTGCTCTAGTCACCAAGATGTAGTCACCTAAGAGGTCACCTGGAAGTGATGTCACTCGGGCAGTTGTGTGTGTGTGTGTGTGTGTGTGTGTGTGTGTGTGTTGAATGCATTTGCAATTGCTTTGATGTCACTGTGATTTTACCTTATAGTCACAATTTGTGCCTGTCACAGTATACCTGGATGTTAGTTAAAATTGGTTAAGTGGTGTCATACTGTCTGTGGCGTTGTGACTGTGATGTCACCCGAGATTGTTGAGTCAAAATGGTAACAAGAAGAGGGTGTCTGTGAAGTGATGTCACTCAACTGGAAATTATGTCACGCAATTGGTCGGGTGTAATGTCATCAGGCAGTTGTGGGTTAGGGTCAGTCACAATTTGTGTTACAAAAGTGACGCACTCGAGCGATAGTGATGTCATCAGTGAGTGATGCGAGCAATTGTGATGTCATCAGGGAGTGATGTCATCAGTGATGTCACTCGAACAATTTGTCCCATCATAAACCCTTCCATTTGAGACGGAGTGTATACCTGAAGGAATGGATGTTCAAGCAGAGCAAGACAGGCAGCTCCAATCTGCCGCCGACACAGGAGACCTGGACAAACGGAAGAAAGACCCTGCTGCAGGAAGACCGCTTCAGAAGGGGGGTCAATGAGCAGTGTTTGTGGTGGAGCCCTCTGGGGCGCGCAGCCATGCAGGGTCATGCTGCCTGCGTGGCCTACATGATCACCCTGTCATGGATGATGTATAGGCACCACTTCAGCACCTGGGTGTGATTTTTATAGATACAGCAGCGGAATTTCCTGCTTGTCTGTCTGTCTATGCGAGACCATTGTGTTTGAAACAGCTGGAGGCCTAGGCTAACTTACTGGATGGATTTTTAAAGTCAATAACATTCAGTAAATAGTGAAGCTGTCCATTTCATTACTTTATAAATACTGTATTCATGTAATAAATATACAAATGTTAATTAGATGGTCATCTTAATGAGATTTTTTTTTTTTTACCTTTATTTAACCCGGAAGTCCCTTGAGATTGAAATCTCTTTTCCGAGGGAGACCTCGCCAAGACAGGTCAGTTACAAGTCAGTTACAGTTACAAAATTAAATTAAAATACAAATAAAACAGACAATTAATACAAACATCAAATACACAAGAGACTAAAATCCAACTCAGTTTAGGCAGTTGCATTTCTCGGTTACAAAGACTTTTAACATGGCTTTAAATTTCCCCAAAGAGACTAGGTTAGTTAGATGAAGAGAGCTCTGCAGATTATTCCAGGACCAGGGAGCGAAATAGGAAAAAGCTTTTTTCCCCAGCTCTGTGGAAACCCTTGGGACCTGGTATGAAAGCCACCTGGTGGAACGAAGCTGTATAGTGATGGAGGTCTGCGTCAGGAGATTACATAAATATAAAGGGAGTTTACCAATCATGGCCTTGTACACAAATATGTACATGTGAAGTTTTCTACGAAGAGTTAGTGACGGCCAGTTTACCAACTCATAGAGCATACAATGATGAGTACGAGGACCAGAATGAGTGATAAAACGCAGAGCACTGTGGTAAACAGAATCTAAAAGATGGAGTGTACAAGAGGCAGCATGCATGTACACAACAGAAATGAAGAAAATTTAAAAAATCTGTTGTAATGATCATCCGCTTATAGTGATCCATTTTCCCGTCCCAATGTGATTACTATAAGAGGAGTCCACTGTACTCATACTGTAATTTAACTTTGGACATGGTAATTAATCATTCATATGACCTCTGTTGACGATCTGGGCAAACTCTCTGATGGACTTGGTATCAGACAGGTCCAGCTTCCGTGAGATGACGTTTGGGTTTCCAGACATTTCTACAATCTCTGCTCTGGCCGTCTCAGCCTTTGAGATGTCTCTACAGGCTATTATGATCCTCCCACCTGGAATGAAGATGGTAGAGATACAGGGAGGTAATACGACACTAGCAAATTCATCAAAACCCACATGGAAAGAATCTATATGAACATATATGCAACTATATGCAACCTATATGCAGCATATATGAGCATATAGGCCATATATATGCCGCATATAGGTTGCATATAGGCCAGATTTAGGTGCATATATGCGCATATAGGAGCATATAGGCCATATATATGCCGCATATAGGTTGCATATAGGCCAGATTTAGGTGCATATATGCGCATATAGGAGCATATAGGCCATATATATGCCGCATATAGGTTGCATATAGGCCAGATTTAGGTGCATATATGCGCATATAGGAGCATATAGGCCATATATATGCCGCATATAGGTTGCATATAGGCCAGATTTAGGTGCATATATGCGCATATAGGAGCATATAGGCCATATATATGCCGCATATAGGTTGCATATAGGCCAGATTTAGGTGCATATATGCGCATATAGGCCACATTTATGCCGCATATAGGTTGCATATAGGCCAGATTCAGGTGCATATAAGTGCATATACCGGGCATATAGGTCTCCTATAGCTTCTTTATATCCACATATAGGTACTATATGTGCACATACAGGGCATATATGTCTCCTATATAGCTTATTTATATACACATAAAGGCCCTATATGTTCATAATACAGGTCATATAGGTCTCACTTCTTTATATCCACATATAGGCCATATATGTACACAATACAAGGTATATGCCTCCTATATAGGTCATTTACAAATCTGTTTGTATACACTGTGTCATAATCCATATATACCCAGCGAGCACAAAACGTTTTTTCAATGTTGATTTTTAGTTTAAATCTGGGTGATATTGGGTTTGAACGTCTAAGACCTAATTTCACCCTCTTTTCAACCGGCTAAAATGCGGTTACAACGTAAACGTGTAAAAAAACACAATTTGGTTCATCATATTGTTAAAACATTTGTTGTAGTTTGGAATAGAGACAATATTGATAGTGTGTGAATTGGCATTTTATTGTCTTTTATTGTGTAACTGAGAGTTGAAATCTGATCTACACGAAAACTACATTTCAACGCATTTTATGTCACATGAAATATCATAAATATGGGACTATAGGCTATGTGGTGCCAGCAAAAAGCTTCCAGGACACAACTATGGTTAATAGTTTAGCGCAATACTATAAAATAATGAATTCAGTTCCTGCAGCAACGAGCATGCGCAAGTACTTACTAGCTGTGACTGACTACTAGACCAAAGCGGTCTGCACCGGTCTGCACCAAGTGCGGAACGAGGTGCTCTGGGCCATGCTCTGGGCACACTATGTTATTGTAACAGACTATACGTGTAGGCCTACCTCCTGAGTCTCTGGTGTTAAATGAAGTTAACCTCTGAAGCCGTACAGCCTACAGACTATAGATGCACACACACACACAACATCATTTTAGTCTGTTACGATCGTACACATCACATAAAATAACTTCCCGATCGCTGACAATTGTGGTCTACGTTGTGTGCGAGAGAGTATATAATGTGCCCGGCTCTCTGGTTAGTATAAGAAAATGTATAGCTCAGCACTAGAGCGCACGGCTTGAACCTTGGAGAACGGGGTTCCGTGTGCGCTGCTATTTTTTTTTTTTAAACCCTACATATAGGTACATATATGTACATATAGGTTTCCCATATATGGTGCATACATAAAATTGGCCGATTTCCTATATTATATGTACATATAGGTACATATATGTACCTATACATATAGGTACATATATGTACATATAATATAGGAAAACGGCCAATTTTATGTATGCACCATATATGGGAAAACTATATGTGGCCCTATATTAAAACATATAGGGTACATATAGATTCTTTCCATGTGGGAACATAGATTACAAAGTGCTTGACAATCAAAACTAACAGAGGACATAGAAACGTTATACGGGGGGGGGGGGCTTAAAAAAAAGGAAAGAAAGTGTTAAAAGTTGACAGTGATCTCTAAGAGTAGGAGGTCTGGCATGAAGTCTTCTTTAGTCTTATTTTGGAGGTGATTTTTAAAAAGAAAGAGGACTGAACAAATCTCTTTACTTGTGACCCGAAAATCGGCTTTTCTCATTTCTGCCAGCTTGCTTTGTATTTGCTGATATACTGCCAAGTTCATTTTGAAAAACAAACAACCAATGATATTATGTTAACTAAACTGTACAATATTTAGTAATTTGTAAAAATCATCTATATTCAGTTCAATATTCTGTATGCTAGAAATAAGTGGATTTTTATGGGGGATAAGGTGGGATTTGAAGATGGTGAGTGAAGGTGAGTGAGTCTCTGATGGGCTGGGGGAGAGAGTTCCAGAGATGGGGGGCTGCTCTGCAGAAGGCTCGATCGCCGAAGCTGCGAAGTTTGGATAGAGGAACGTGAGGGGAACAGTGGATGAGGAGCGGAGGGTTCAGGAGGGTCGATGCGGTGGAGGAGGAGGTATTGGGGTGCCAGTTTATGGAGAGCTTTGAAGGTGAGGAGGGCTAGTTTGCAGTTGATGCATTGTTTGATAATGAGCCAGTGGAGAGAGTAGAGGACGGGTGTGATGTGGTCCTGGGACCGGGTTCTTGTGAGTAGACGGGTGGCTGAGTTCAGAACCATCTGGACTCTATGGATGGAGCGGGAGCTGATGCCGGTGAGGAGGGAGTTGCAGTAATCTAGGCAGGAGGAGATGAAGGCATGGATGAGGGATTCAGCAGCAGGTGGGGAGAGGCAGTGTGTGATTTTGGCTATGTTGCGAAGATGGAAAAACTAGGTCTTGACAATGGTTTAGTTTATTAGTTTATTTGACAGGGAGTATACAAAAGACATTAAACCCCATAGGGGAAGAGATGCATTGTAACAGATTTAGCCATAGGCTAATTTCCATCTGGAGTTGCTGGGCAGGTGGAAACGTGGTGCTCCGGTTTTGCTGAGTGTTGATTTGGTTCCGATGAGAAGGAGTTCCATTTTATTGCTGTTGAGTTGGAGGAAGTTGTGGGTCATCCAGGTTTTTATTGCAGATTTGCAGGCTTCGATGTGGGTGAGTGGTGGGTTCTTGCTGAATTTGGAGCTGATGTAGATCTGTGTGTCGTCAGCGTAGCAGTGAAAGTCCAAGTTGAAGTTGCGGATGATGTGACCAAGGGGAAGTACATGATGAAGAGCAGGGGGCCGAGGACTGAGCCTTGGGGGACCCCCTGCGTGACAGAGGAGGTTGTGGAGGTATGACCGGAGAGGGAGATGAAATGTATTCTTGCTTGTATTCTTCTGTGCCCAGGGGTTAACTGGCATAGGTACAATAACATGAGAAAGAAAACAATGAAACAGGCCGTTGTCAATTGAATCAGCTGCTCACCTGATATCGTCCCGGCCCTGGAACAGCTTGGACGGGTTGATGCGTGAGGGTTGCAGCAAGACCTCTGCAGGTTCAGCGAGCCCCATAAACATGGGACAAGATGAAAAAATATATAGACAATCCAAGATGAGACATAAACTAACCTAGGCTGTCAACAAACAGCGGCCATCTTCTGTAGGGACACACTCCCAGCCACAGAGGTGGAAGAGCCATTTATGGGCATGTGCGGAAGCCCCGTCTGTACAAAAGGCTCCGTCAGTATGAACAGAAAACAGATCAATTGACAAAACAGCCAAAGAAAATAGAAATAAAGATTTATCAGCTGACGAGGGCGAACCGTAACACACACACCCCCTAGAAAAAGAGAAAATAGAAAAAAATAAAACTATTTGTCACTAGACACACTCATCATCAATTAACACTTACTAGCAATCTCACACGCTCTAAATTGACACGCTCGATACATACATATATATATATATATATATATATATATATATATATATATATATATGTATATATATATATACATTGTATGTCACACACCCACGAACAGTCATTTATGGAAACATTGGTAATTACTCTTCAGTAACTCCTATAGATTGGTTTTAAAATGCTCCCAGCTACGATCCTGTTTAATGTGTGCAGGTAATGAGTTCCACATTTTTGACCCCCTGTACAGTGAGGGCTGTTTGTCCTAGGAAGGTTTTACGGAGCGGCACTTTGCAGTTCCATGCGACAGCAACTTAGCAAAAACAATGAAGTCTTCAAAACTTAGAATATTTCGTTTTTTGACGATTCGACAGTGGTGGAACCTAATTGGCTTCCTGTCCAGAATTGTTAATGCTATCAGCATAAGATTGAATGAAGTGAAGGTGAAGCTAGGCAGATATATGTAAGAAAATAAACCACAATGAGCAACATTGCTGCAAAAATACCTCAGCGAACCAAAACTGAAACAGTAGCATTAGCTTAAAGTCCCTGGAAACCAAACATAAATATGTGTTTTGAGTTTGTCACACTATAGGAAAATATATTTACCACCCAGTCGAATTTGAACTGAATTGAATGTTGCCAACAAGTATATAAAATGTGGAGCTTGCTATTCATCTATGCTGTCAGTGCTATTATTTGCTGTGAGACTGTGGGGGCGTATAATGCAAGCATGCTGCAGCCAGTCTGCAGCGTGCTCGATAATAGCAATGAGAATCGAGCATGCAGCATGATACGGCCAAACCCTTATATGGAAGCAGAACAGCTCCGCTCCGCTCGCTCAGACAGTGATTTCTTCATTCTTTCCCCAAGACCCATAAATGTCATAAAAATCATCAAAAATAGCTCACCAACAGATACAAAAACATGAGCATAATATGTGTTTAAAGACAAGCTGAACCCAAAAACGTGTTTTTTTTGCTTCACATACCTGGGTATTCAGTGCACCTATTTAATAATGTATGCAACAAAATCACAAAAATCTAATTTCTTTCGTTTTTCCTTTTGCTTCACATACCTGGGTATTCAGTGCACCTATTTAATAATGTATGCAACAAAATCACAAAAATCTAATTTCTTTCGTTTTTCCACACTTTTTCCACAACAAAACTTCAGTTTTCATTCATAACTGTAATCTACAGTATGGTGACGTCAATCTGCACTATCAAATTTCTACCCCATTTCAACCAATCATATCATGACATGGCAGCTGTCAATCAATCTTCATTTAGAGGAGAAAATTCTGCAGGCAAATGGCCACCTATACTGCCTGTAACCTGGCAGAATTTCTAGCCCATAAACTAACTAATAACTTGGCCAATATGTAACATACAAAATAAAGAAAACGGTAATGTCTTCATTTGATGCAGAATGCATAGGACATGTAACTGGTTCGTTAAACTCGCATTCCAGGAATATTGTATTTACAGCGGCTAGTCGACGCTCCAAGCCGGCAGGCAGCACTCTTGCCTCGGCATGTCCGCACCAGTCCACACGGAAGCAGCCGGCTCCCTGGTCCTCCCGGAGCCCACTCGTGTAGCGCCAGAACACATTCAATTTGGGCGCGGAACACGCTATCGGCCACCGCCAACTCCAGTGCCCAGAACTGTCAAATCAAATCATCAACCCGATATGGCCCGCCTCTCAAGAAAAAAAAATTAATCTCAGCTCTGACAGACAATTGAGAGCTTCTTTATGATTGATTCATTTTTATGACGGGATAGGGTTGTAACATATTTTAATGAGAATTAAGTACCGCCCACTCCAACCCCAAACTCAGTAAAAACAGGGAAATGGCAATATAGGATTTGGGTTGAAACGAATGTCTACAACTTTTTGACGGTTACAATTAGTCACATAAGACCCTAAATTACAAGTTTTTGGTGCATTTTGCTTGCCAGGGTCAGTCACTGGTGACCAATGAAAAAGATTAAAGATTAAAGATTTGTATTGTCACTCCGTAGTACAAGTATCACGTGTGAAATTATTGTGCTGTAGGCTCCGTTACAACATAGTGCAAATAACAGTATAACTATATAGATGCAGTAAAACAAGAGAACAACAAGCAATAACAGTAAACTTTTCCTTTTCTTTTCTAGCGTAGACCCCTTAAAACATGATTAAACCTTCTGTTTGCACAGGTGCAAATAACATAGGCATAATTATCATATGTAATGGTAGCATATGTAAAGAAGCAGAAACATGAACATTGGCAAGCAATTTCTGACTGACATGTGTCAGATGAACAAATCAAATGTTATGTCAAGACTGATTTGCTGTTGGAAAGAGAACTATAATGAGAAATATCAATACAGCAGTACAAACCTTTACTTAATGCACCTTCAAGAAAAACAAGTTAATTTCAAACCATTCACCTCTCTTTGCCAGGTCCAGGGCTGTCTCCTTCCCAATGCCAGTGTTAGCTCCAGTGATGATGACCGTTTTCCCATCCAGTCTGGCATCTGATGACCACTGGCCACAGAACAGGGCTCTGCAGGGGACAACACCAATACAGTGCAGCTCAGTGGCCCTTGGTATGTAAATGCACTGCAGCTCAGTGGCCCCTGGTAGCCCAGCTCAGTGGCCATTGGTAGCCCAATGGTTTGTTTCCATGGACCCTATTCAAATATCTGTTGGACAGTTCACAGGTGGGGACATGCATAACCAGTGAGCAGGACTCACCTATCCACATGGGTCTAGGGCAGTGGGCTAGCTCTGACTTTGGAAGAGGAAGCCGCGGGAATGATCCTGAAAGCTGTAGTTCCTTGAATTGCCAATTGAGGCTGGACCCAAAAGGAAGTTGTTCCCGTTCACCCCATGTTAAAATGCCCTACTTTCAGGATTAAAGGGATAGTTCGGTTTGTTTGAAGTGGGGTCCTATCAGCTAGTTCCATACACTAACTGAAATAGTTAAAGCGTTCTGTACGCTGAGCACACCGTGTATCGATACCCGGCACTCTGAAGCAGCAGCCTCCAGAGCTCTCTCTCTCTAGTTCAGGGGGCCAGGAACTAACGTAAGTTAGCCACCTAAAACAACGCCCACCTAAACAAATCAATATCAGTGTACATGTACGCTCTATTTTGACCATTTTCAGCGCTTTACTTTACCGTCAAACAGCCCTCTCATTCGGCACTACATTTCCTTCCAACCGCAGAACTACCGTATTCCTCCGACACTCCGAGAAGTGTCGCTCGACAGAAATAAAAGGAATGTGTCAAAAGGAATGTGAGAAGGAGACAACAAAAAGACAGACACGGGCTATAAAGGAACAGGCACTACAAGAAAATCTCAAATCGGCAATCACAGATCACTGCAAAAGGGAGAACCACATTATGGACTGGGATAAGGCCAAAGTCATCCGCACCCAGAACAACAAACACCAGCGCTGGATTATGGAGGCGGTGGAGATCAGGAAACGGGCGCAAATGACGATGAACCAGGACGAGGGGGCTTACATGCTTTCCAGCACCTGGAGCAGCGTTCTCAAACAGCGAAATGACAGCGGGGGGCGTGGTCGTCCTGTCAAATCTGACAGGACGATCACGCCTCTGTAAACAACATCCGCTGTTTAAGACACGTCACACACCATCTAGTGACACCTCTGAAGAAGACGGAAGTATTACCGTCGAAACATGTCAGGTAGGAACAAAAACCTGTGTCTGATATAAAAGAAAACCTAACAATCTAAGTAAAGTATAGACACTATGAACCTTTTTGGATGGCTTCTTCTGCTGTTTTTCCTCACCTTTCTCTAATCTGGAGAGCACTGTCACCACCTAATGGGTCCGTAAAATAGCTTCTACACATTCGACATCCCCCATACTTTCACAGGAGATGCATCAGGCTTTGATCCACGTCCCACCGTCAAAAAACGCAATTGACGACTTTAGTCGTCATTGGCACTCTACGTTACTATTTGAATTGACGACGATAGTCGTCATTGGCACTCAATGAGTTAACACCTGTTTTATAGCTACCGCCGTGTAGCGCATGTGAAACGTTCCCCGGCTGGGGTAGCGTTTATCGGCTTGAGGGCCGCGCTCAAAACTGTTTAAGCTTGGTACTGTATAGCACAAGAACAATAGGCTAATTAGCCCAGTTGTTGCAGATAAGCTAGCGTGCACCCGTGCGGTTAGCGTCCGTGTGCTAGGTACTTTAAGCGCCTTACTCCGGCTGGAGTAACGTTAGATAGTTAGCTAGTTGCTCAGTGCAGCTAGCATCTAGCTTGTAGCACTCCAGCTATCTTCACCGTTGCAAGCTACTCCTAAAAGTTAGCTTACACGGTATAACTCCCGCTATTTCCTGGTACGGTCGGCGGGGTTTGTTGCGAGTTAGCTTCGCTGAACTCGCGCAATGAAGCCAGCATCTAGCGTTGTGTAGCACTCCAGCTATCTTACCGTTGCACTACTGTTAGTGAGCTTACACGGTATAACCCCCATTAATTCCTGTTAGCAGAGAGAGGGGGGACAGCTAGGTGCTGTGTTAGCTGTGAGGCTACGCGGGCCGGTTATGACCGGCACAATGAAATGAATGTGTGCAACTGCCTAGGGCATGAGCACGCTGCACAGGCGTTGCTGGGACCTACATACTGCTTGTAGTGTAGCTAATTACTGGCGCCGTCCCCGAAGGGGGAGCTCTGAGATATTAGCTGAGCGAATACACTAGCTAGGTGAGCTCGCTCCACACGAGTGTGTTGGCCGCTTCTCTCAGTACTTACACCATCTTAGCCAGCTTGCTTGTCTGCTAAGTGTTGCTTGCCTCGTGCAAATAGCATCTACTAGATTGTAACTCCCTCTGAGGAGTTTCTTCTGAGATTGACTAGCTTCGCGGGCCGCTGGCTTCAGCTTGCGGTCACGCTCGCTTCCCCGTGTTACTCAGGGTAGAGACTCGCTGCACCGGCTTGTGCGCAGGCTTGTGTTAGCGCACGCTTGTCTCTCAGTGTTTACGCTAGCTTAGGGCTTGTTCACGGCTGTTCTCTCGGGTTAACAGGTTGTGGGTATTGTTGCCTTCCCTTCGGGCTGGGCTATTGCCGCTTACGTTACCGTTGCACGCGCACGTTCGGCGGTTGGCAGCGCTCAGGTCAAGCTCACCGGTTGGCTCACCAAGGCTGGGCTCAGTTCCAGCCTGTGGCTTGTAGCTTTAGGCCCACCGTCCTCGGTGCCCAAGGCCCGAGTTCGGTCGGGAGCTCCCCCAGGGTCTCATACCCGTCATCAAGGCTTGCCGTTGGTCCATGGCTACGGCCTGGCCTCAGCTAGAGGCTCCTAGGACAAGCCCACCATCAATGGCGCCGTGGGCCCATTGCTGGTCGGGAGCTCTCCTGGGGACCGCACTGCCGGACAAGTCCGCGTGCGGCCGGACTCGAAAGAGAACGTTACATCCGCAGTCCCCCCCCCCCCCCAGCCTGCGAAAGTCGCACGGCGGGGGGGTTACTTCGATACAACGCACCCACGGGGCGCGTCAGTAGGCGGAGCTTGCGTAAGAAATTCTCCCCCAGCATGCACAGCTTCTACGGAACTGACCATCCGGCAGGGGGGCGTAGCCTCTCACGTCCTGCCCCCCCATCAGGGTTCCGGATCAGGTCCTGGTGCCCAACAATATACTCAGGACGGGTTCCGCTCCTTGGCCACAAGAGACCATCTTGTAAGCCAACAGGCTCGATGCCTGGGAGCATCTATGTTCCCCGTCCCCATTAAACGGCGCACCCTCCAGAAGGGATACGCTCTACAGTTGCCAGGCCCCCACCCACGTTCGACGGGACCCCCGATACGGCCGTGGAGGGGGAGTCCATGGACATACTCCACAAGGAGGTTATTCATTCCTCGCCAAGGGGGCGATTCGCTCGGTTCCCAAGGCAGAGGTGCGCTTGGGTTCTACCACAGGTACTTGTCGTGCCCAAGAAGGACGGCTCCATGCGTCCAGAATTGGACCTTCGGCGTCTCAACGTGGCGCTGAGGAAGTTCCCGTTCTCTTCCCCGCCTGTTCAACGCGTTGAGACAGGGGGATTTCTTTACTTCCGTGGATCTGAAAGATGCGTTCTTCCATGTCCACATGGTCAGGAGACACAGGAAATACCTGAGGTTCTCCTTCCTGGGGAAGGCTTACGAGTTCTGTGTCTTGCCATCCGGCATGTCTTTAAGCCCGCGAACCTTCACAGTGTGCGTGGAGACAGCCTTGGCTCCCCTCCACGCGAGGGGATCCGCGTCTTCCTATATCTCGACGACGCTCTCATAGAGATGGCCGACTCGAGGGTCACGGAACATACCAAGGTGGTGACCGATCACCGGCAAACCTTAGGGTTTTTGGTGAACTGGCAGAAGAGTTGCCTCGTCCCAGCGCGGCGGCGACCTTCCTGGGGCTCGAGCTAGACTCCCTGCGAGCCTTTCGCCAGAGCGACAGGTTCACACGATGCGGACAGCAAGCCAAGGACGTTAGGTCTGTGCCCTCGGTGTCAGTGCATCAGTGCACAGTGATGTTGGGCCTGATGGCCTCAGCACTGCATGTGCTCCCACTGGGGGGCGACACATGCGCCCGTAGTCCAAATCTGGTTCCTCAGGCTTCGCCGGCCGGCCGGCCAGGGACCGTCATCGCAGGGTTCCTCTGACAGGTCAGGCCCGGCAGGCGCTGGCCATATGGGCGGACCCCCGTTACCTCTCGAGAGGTACTCGGTTGGGCCCTGTCCCGCTCAGGATGGTGATTCGCACCGACGCCTCCCTCTGGGGATGGGGTGCCATTTGCGGGCATTTTTCGGCAAACGGCCGGTGGGAGGCTCAGGAGCTTCGCCACATAAACGTGCTAGAGCTGAAGGCGGTTTGCCTGGCTCTGCTTCAGGACAAGCCCACCATCAATGGCGCTGTGGGCCCATTGTTGGTTGGGAGCTCTCCGGGGGACCGCACTGCCGGACAAGTCCGCGTGCGGTCGGACTAGAAAGAGAACGTTGCCTCCGCAGTCCCCCCAGCCTGCGGAGGTAACACTTCCAGCGGCTCACACATGGACACCATGTGCTGATTCGCTCGGACAATACGGCGGCGATCACCCACCTGAACAAACAGGGCGGTGTGCGGTCAAAGGCGCTGAACCAGTTAGCGGCGGGGATTCACCTGTGGGCGTATCCCCGTCTCCTGTCAGTCTTGGCGGTTTATCTGCCGGGACGGCTGAATTACGGCGCTGACCTGCTGTCTCGAGGCTATCCCCGTCATACGGAGTGGTGCCTCCACCCCCAGGTGGTGGAACAAATTTGGGCCAGGTTTGGTCGTGCCCGCGTCGATCTCTTCGCATCGCGGCGCACGACGCACTGCCCATTGTGGTTCTCGATCCAGGAGGACAGCCCCCCGTTGGGACACGACGCACTAGCGAACGTGTGGCCACGGGAGGGGCTCTATGCATTTCCACCGATCCCCCTGATCCGTCAGGTGTTGGACAGGGTGAAGGAACAACGCCTTCGGCTTGTTCTAGTGGCCCCGTTCTGGCCCAGGCAGACATGGTTTGCGGACCTGGTCTCCCTGACGCAAGGCCCGCCCTGGGCGTTGCCGGTGCGGGCCGATCTCCTATCCCAGGCGGAGGGGGAGGTGTTCCACCCCTCCCCAGGCAGGTGGAAGCTAGCAGTCTGGCTCCTGAACGGGACCAGTTGCTAGCCCAGGGCTTGCCCGATAATGTGGTATGCACTATTCAGAGTGGTAGGGCTGCTTCGACCCGCACTCAGTACACGTACAAGTGGCGGGTCTTTTCGCGTTGGTGCACAAGTAAGGGTGTGGATCCAGTGAACTGCAGTATGCGACCAGTTCTCTGTTTCCTGCAGAGCCTGCTTGACGCGGGTCAGTCCCCGCAGTCGCTTAAGGTGTACGTAGCCGCGATTTCTGCTTGCCACATGGGAATTGAAGGGAGCCCCGTGGGGGCGTGCCCTTTGGTCTCGCGCTTCATGAAGGGGGCGCGTAAACGGCGGCCGCCGTCGCGGGGCGTTTTTCCCAAATGGGACCTGGTTACGGTGCTGGACGGGCTAACAGGTCATCCGTTTGAGCCCTTGGACTCCGCCGATTTAAAGGTTCTGTCCTTAAAGACCGCGCTGCTGCTGGCCTTGTCGTCAGGAAAGAGAGTTGGTGACCTGATTGCCCTCTCGGTGCAGCAGGCCTGTATGGTTTTTGGGGATGATGGGCGCAGGGTTACGTTGCGACCTAACCCGGCTTACCAACCCAAGAGTATTAATGCCGGCTATAGGTCTATGGTCATAGACTTATCAGCATTCTGTCCCCCGCCGTTCAGTTCGGGTGAGGAGAGACGCTTGCACATGCTGTGTCCCGTAAGGGCCTATGTGGCCAGGACGCGTTCATTACGCACTACAGACCAGTTGTTGGTCTGCTTTGGGCAGGAGGCCCAGGGTGGGCCCCTTTCCAAGGATCGCTTATCACACTGGATAGTGGAGGCGATCACGTTGGCATACTCTGCCATGGGTAAGATACCCCCGGAGGGTATCAAGGCGCATTCTACGCGAGGTGTTGCGACATCCTCTGCGTTGTTGCGTGGTGTTTCGGTGGAGGACATGTGTGCCGCGGCCTCATGGTCCTCTCATCACATGTTTGTCAGGTACTACAGTCTCGACGTGTCCGGTTCGCGGTTCGCGCACGCCGTACTGTCGGTGGCAAGGAAGTAGTATCGTTGCCACTCTAATATGTCAGACTGTCAGGCATGAACGTTGCCATACGGCCGTGGTTCACCCATGCCTTTCGGGTTGCCCTGTGGGGTGCTCCCGGCAGCAAGGGCGGTTGAATTTGGCACTAGAGTGAGAGCTTGAGTTCGAAATGAAGTAAAACGTTAGGGTTGTACTACAACCCAGGTTTTACGAGTGAGAACGAGAGCTCTCACTACCCAGCCTTGCTGCGTCGATGCTTTGTTGATTGCGTCGGATCTCAGCTGGCTGGAAGAAATGAGTGGCTATCCCTGGGCTGACAGGGCGTGACGTAGTCACGTGGAACCACATCAGCCCCAGGGGGCACCACGCCACCTACGGGTGGGTGGACGGTTTTAATGTAAATGTAAATGTAAAGTTTTTCGGAGCAAAATGACAATCTTCCATTGGGCTGCGTGCGCAGCGAACTAGGCACTAGAGTGAGAGCTCTCGTTCTCACTCATAAAACCTGGGTTGTAGTACAACCCTAACGTTTTACATGTTGCCAAACAATACAATTTAATTGACTGCTTCTATGTGCTGATAATGAGTGCGAAAAGCAGCAAACATTGATGGTTATGGTCATATGGTCCTATCTTAATATTCCTCTAAATCTGGCTTGAAAAGGCCCACATTTTTTGGGGTGTCGGCCTGGCGGATACTTCCACCCAGAGCCGTATAATAGAAGAGTTCCGACATCTCCATTCACTCCAATCGACCAGTTTTTTTACTCTCAAGAGTTCCAGGAAGTAAGGTCCTGGATTAAGCAACACTGTCGAGTTGCAGCAAAATAGACAGTTTGTGTTGTACTCTGAAAGGGTTTTTTTCCCCCTTGAATCAAATTGTACATTTTCAGCTTTATTTTAGCATGCAAGTAGCGCGAGACCCATTCCTGGCTGTTCATTGGTTAATGAGTCTCGCATTTTGGTCCTCCGCTGACGCCACTCTCTCTCTAGAGGACACTACTTCCACCCACTGAAATCAGTTTCGGAAATCAGCGCGGAAACCAGACGGATCCACAGAACGAAGCAGAATGTGAGTTCACGGATCTGGATGGTTTGAACCAGGCTAGTGTTAAAGTCTACTAGAAATTAAAAATGGGATCAAACCTAGGAACCATGGAAACCAAACTGCTTGAGCAGAATGATAGAGGGTAGCCTACCTCAGGGTATAGATGTTCGCCATTTGTCAGTCTGCCCACTCAGCGTTGAAGAAAGGTCCACAAAACTCAGATCAGCATCACAAAGCTAGTGGCTGGAGCCCAGAAATCATTGCAGCTAACAGAGAGAGCTGTGTGTGTGTGTGTGTGTGTGTGTGCGCGTGTGTGTGCGCGTGTGTGTGTGTGTGTGTGTGTGTGTGTGTGTGTGTGTGCGCATGCACAGTGAGCTGCAGTGGAAATGTGTGGAGTAGTTAATCCCAGCTAATCTTCTGCTGTTCAGCCCACTGATCCACTTTGTAGCCAAGCCTGCAGCATACCAATACACAACATAACACACATACAATACACAACACACAATACACAACACAACACAATACACACCACAATAGGACAATACAATAAAGTAATACAGTGCTGGACAATACAGTATGTTACAACCAGTGGGCAAACTCTAGCATTTCCTATGATGGAAATGGTGGCTGGATGGAAGTGAAGTGAAAAGCTGTAGACCAACGTGATTTTGGACTATATACAGTTTTGTGTGGATTCTGTGGTACCCACTAAAACATTTAAGGCATTTTTTAATAACAAGCTTTGGGTATCGAAAAAACTGAAGTACCTTTTAAATAAAGAAAAAATTGGGCCACACTCAAAATGATACGACAGGCATGAGATACATACAAAGGGAGATTAAGAGACAAATCAAGATTGACAAGAACATCTACAAGCAGAAAGTGGAGGACAATATGGCCCTGGGCAATCCCAGACATGCATGGCAGGGCATCAAAGCCACGACTAGTGCTCCCATAAGGGCAGAGGAAAGCCCCACACTAGACTGGTGCAGGACATGGCTAATCAGCTTAATGCATTCTTCAGGTTAAATCTTCCTTAACTTCAGCTCATAATATCACCATCAACCAGTCAGAGGGTTTTAAACTGTTTAGAAGCTGTAATACACCTAAGAGCCCAGGCCCAGATAATATCTGTGGTAATGTGTTAAAATACTGTGCAGAACAACTGTCTCCCATTTTCAGTTCTATCTTTCAGTCCTCATTGGACCAGCATACTGTACCACTTTTATGGAAAACCTCTATTATTGTCCCCATT